>NC_009304.2:0-108183 GCF_000002845.2 Leishmania braziliensis MHOM/BR/75/M2904 | reverse complement strand
GCTGCTGCTGCTGCCCCATCTTCAGCGGCCTCTTTCGCTTCTCTCTGGAGCACATGAAGGCGTGCACACATGCATGTGTCTCACGCGGCTTCTCCCCACCTTCTCCCTTTCCTTTCTGTTTTGTCCGTCAGTCCCGCAGCAGTGAAGCAGACGAAAGTGCGGGTGGGAGTGGGGCAAAGCGTAGCGGAGGGGAGGGCGAGGAGGGAGATACAGAGTGCCCTCCCGCCTCCAATGGGAGCCAGTCAGAGATGAGCGCACCCTCCTCGACGTACAACGCAGGCACGCCCTGCGCGCTTACAGCAATGACGACAACAACACCCCCCCCCCCCCCCACCTAGAACAACTGATTTAGCTCATCACGTTCGTAATCGCCTTTGCACGTCAGCGTTGTATGTGCGGGGCTTGCGCGGTTACTTTCATGTGCGATACACGAGAGGGAGGTGGGAGGCGACAGAACTTCACGCCTCTTGTGATCGGGCGCTGGTCTACGGAGAGAGAAGGGGTTAGTAAAGGTGGGGAGGGGAGGGGAGGCGAGAAGCAGAAGACGACAACGACGACAACAACTCGGGATGTTCTGCACACTAACGCACCGAGGCCTAATGAAGATGCCCTTCCTGAGACATCTCGGCGTGGGGTATGCTATGGCGTCTTCACGTACGCGCGTGTGTGCAGGTCGCGCCTCGCTGGTGCCCATGTGAGAAGCTGCCAAGAATTCGCTGTGCGTAAAGTGGGAGGTAAACGCGTGCGTTACACTGCCACCTCACACCTCTCTCTTCCCCCTCCCTCCTCGTACAGTGGCTCAACCTGGTCTCATTCGTGCTTGCGGCCCAATGTTGTGTCCACCCGACCTCATCATCACAGTGGTATCAAGACCTAAAACTCCGCTACGTGGCCTCACCGACGTAACGGCGGAGGGGAGGTGGCGAGAGAGAGAGAAGGAAAAGACACACACCCGCAGAGGGGTACCCACAAGCGGGTAGGCATACAGCACACGTGTCGGCTGGACATGGACGGCAGGAGGGAGAGGAGCCATGTTGAGAGATCGGTCAAAGTCGATACTGAGTGACTCTCAACACCCATGCTCACTTATGCACGCCTGTGCGTGTATCCTTAACTTTGGTTGTGGGTGCTCAGCACAAAGGGGGAGAGGGGGGGGGGGGGAGGGGAGGAGACGGCAATAAGCCACGGATACGTAGATGAAAAGGTGATCAACCGCAGAAGGGACACAGAGCACAGGTGCGTTAGGAAAAGAACCAAAGTTAATGAGATAGCGAGGGTGGCAGTGACTAGGACAACGGCGACCGAGTAGGCGGCCACTCTTTCGTCTGTGTAAGTCTGCAGCCACACGACCCGAAAGTGAAAAATGAGCGACAAATGGAGAGGGAAGGCGCACCCCTTCGTCTCTTTCGCGTTCTGATCCGCGTAACCGCGCTCGCTGCTGCTGCTGCTGATGCTGATGCTGATGCTGCTGCTGCTGTGTGTGTGTGTGTAGTCGCGTCAATGCTAGTCGGAGTGTCACGGAGGGGAGTGGGGACTGGGAGACAGGCAAACGTGGCAGGCGCACAACGAAAGGGGCGTACAGCCTCGCGTTCTTCCTGCCACTCCTCTCACCCCCTGCGCGCCCGCTCTGGTGGTCATCTCGGGTGTCTGCATGAGCGTGTGTGTGTTATGCTCGTCGCTCGTTCTTCACGTCCACCGTCACAGCGGAGGGCGATGATGGAGCGAGTGATAGAAACTGGCGGCGGGGAGGGAACAGGGTAACGAGAGATGCACCATAGGGCAGGTCCTTTGGTCATCATCCACCCATCCTACAGCCCCCGTCTTCCTGCCCTCTCCTTCACACCCCCACCCCCACTCACTCACCCGCTTATTTACCTCAACGTGTCTTTTAGATCTGCCCTACCCAGGCCTGTTTCTCGACTATAAGGCAATAGAGCTCACCCATTCAAAGCGGTGCGTCGAGAAGCCGTTGAAGGGGGCGGCGGCGGCAGTGGTGTAGCTGCCCATGTCCGGGACCAGAATCCAGTCGCCCAGCTTCATCTCTGGGAAGGGCTGCTTCCTCAGGATACAATCCAGCGAGTCGCAGGTGGGTCCGAAGATGGTCGTGATGCGCAACGGGCGGCGTGTGCGGCTGCTCAGCGAGGTCTCGCCCTCCTCCTTGTTGCCCTCCACTGCGTCAGCACCGTCGCCGTCGTTCAGCAGGAGAAGCGTCGGATGGGCGTGATCGAAGATGATACAGTTGAAGCTGTGGTAGAGGCCGTCGTTGACGTAGTACTGGTACTCCTCGGGCTCGTCCATCGGCACGACAGACTGGAGGGCCTGGGAGCTCGCCTTCTCCACATCGGACATCCGCAGCTTGCGGGAGGCGAAGACGTTCACGAGAAGTGCGTGCGTGGAAGCCGTGAAGTAGCGACCGGGCTCACTGATGATGGTCACATCACCACCCCCGAAGAGCTCCTCCAGCACTGGCCGAATCGCACGGGCGATGTCCTCGAAAGTGGCCTCGCCGCTCGCCGTGTTGGTCTCCACGCTCGGGAAGCCGCCGCCGATGTCAAGCAGAGTACAGTTGAAGCCGTACTGGGAGGCTTGCTGGAAGACGTGGTAGGCGTCGCGCACTGCGGACACGTACGTAGCCGGGTCGCTGTTGCTGCTGCCGACGTGAAAGCTGACGCCGTACACGTCGACTTTGAACTGGCGAGCCGCCTGCAGCAGGCTCTCAACATCGTTAAGGGGGACACCGAACTTGGTGGAGAAGGCGCACTTGGCCTTGCTGTCGTTTGTCTTGATTCGGATGACCGCGCGGGCTGAGGGCATGAGGCGGCTGATTTTCTCAATCTCTAGCAGGTTGTCCACCGTCACGTAGGTCACGCCGCGTGCCTGCGCCTCCCGCATGTCGCCAGGCTGCTTGCATGGGTTGGCAAAGATGATGTCGTCTGGCGACGCCACGAGGTGGTTGTCCAGCACCGTTTGGATTTCCCCCTTCGACGCGCAGTCAAAGCCGGAGCCGAGGGCCCCGAGCACCTCCAGAAGTGCAAGTTGCGGGTTACTTTTGACGGCGAAGTAGGGCCGCACCATCGGCAGCTCGTGGCGCCAGCGCGCCATCTGCTCCACGACACGGCCGAGGTCAATGATGTAGAACGGGTCCTCGGGCTCGTGGCGAGGGACACCTGAGATGGTACAGTTCGTCGGAGTTGTAGTCGCAGCGGCGGTGGCTGCCGCCGCCTTCACACCCTTCTCGATGTACACGTTTGACAGGCGGCGCCAGTACTGCTCCCGCGTCTCGATCGCCATCTTGTTGATGGCGTGGATGGAGGCGTGCTGATGATGGCTGTGGTGGTGCTGCGCGGTGGCCAGGGCAGCCGGTGAGGCAGGCAGGTGCGTGGCCACATTGTACTTCTTGAACACTGCATAAATGGCAGCCCGGCGCTCCTCCGCCGTGCGCCAGCCGTAGGTGGGGTAGGGCGAGAAGCACAAGCCGTTGACGGCCTGGCTTCCCTCGAGGAAGAAGAGGTCCACAATGTCCTGGCTGGCTGCGACAGCGGTATGCTGATTCACAGTCGAGTCTGCAGCAGCACCCAGGGCCACCTCCTGCACGTACTCGGGCGTTTGCTTGTTGCATTCAGTCGGCAGGATGGGCTGCTGCGCATCCACGTCACTGAGCTGCGCCGCCTCATTCCTGCCGGCGGTGGTGTTGGCCCGGCTCAGTGGGTTGAGGGTGATGGATCGGGAGTCGATGTGGTACTGCTCCAATAGCCGTCTCTTGCAGGTATGCAGGCGATCCGGGACTGCATCGACGTCGAGGACAGACACCGGCGGTACCATCGTCATCATTCCGGAGGCGCTTCCATGGAACAGGCTGTTATTTCCATCGTCATCGCCGACCGTAGGCCGCGGTGCAAGGTCTGAATAGTTGGCATGATTGTAGTGGCTTACTTGGCAGAGAGCGAGGTCATGAGTACTCATCGATCTCTGAGAAGAGCGCGTCAACGACAGAGCGAAGTGCGACCGCTCACACAGGACAGAGAGTCACAGCGCCTTGGAAGGACACTATGAAAGCGAGGAGAGCCGGCGCACACTGCGGGGGAGTACAGTGGCAGCGGGAGATGGAGACGAAGCGAACGAGAGAAACACAGTGCGAGGGTGAATAGGCTGGACTAGAGGTTCCTGAAGGTGAGCAGAAGTCTGGGAGGAAGAGGGGGGAGGAGACGGGTATTGGCCAGAGAAGGGGAGATGAGACGGGCAAAAGAAATATGATTTAAGAGACAGCGAAGGCTCAGTAACAGGAAAGGCACGGAGCAATGCGAAGTGGAGCGGGGAGAGCGAGGAAGGCGGAGTTGCGCTGTGTGCGTGGCCAGGCGTAGTTGTTGAGCGGAGAGCATGAGAGGTGAAGGGGAAGAGTGAGAACGGCATTCAGAGAGTGAGAGAAGGAAGAGCGAGGGGCCAGTGGAGGCGCAGGAGGCAGAGGTCATCTTGAGTAGCGGAGCTTCATCAGCAAGGTAAGGGGGGGGGGGAGCCCGAATGCTTGTACTTATGTATGCGTGTGACTCTGCCCGCGAGTACCTCGCGGCGTTCTTCTGCCATCATATCGGTGGGGTCTTTCGACGGCGCGGGTCGTCTGCACGCTGGCACGTATGCGTGCGCGCTTTCGTTAATTGTGTGTGTGTGGAGAGGAAACACCAAAGAATCACTCATACGGGCCGTCATCGCTACTCGTGGGTGCGAGAGAACAGGGGAGCTGAGGAGATGAGGGAGAAGGGAGGGGGCTGAAGGGAAGATGCGAGGAGGCGGGGGTACCGCCAAGGACGAGGATTGCGCTGGCTCCAACACGCTGCGGCCCTTCGGCTGAGCCTTTCGCTCCCCCTGAGGTGTGCACACACCCACCTACCCACAACACAGCTAAGGAACGCATTCATGTGCGCACCGGCACCGCCTCGTTCAGGATTCGAAAGACGTAGCGATATTCCGCGAGAAGCTGACGCTTCGACACCCTGCGCACCTCCACATCAATGCCCTCTTGCACCGCTGACAGTGCACTCGCTGAGGACAGGGACCGTCGAGCGAATGATGCTCGCGGTTGAGTTAGTGAGGGCCTCTGCAGTGAGGGCAGTGGCTGTCCGTAAAGATACGCCACCACATCCGCACTGCTGGCGGCGTAGCTCAGTAGCACAAGCTCATCATCAAAGCCGAGCTCGAGCAACTTTGCCATGACATGCAGGGGGTCACACACGTCCATCGTGCTAGGTGGCGCAGCACAATCGGGCATCCGGGGTGCGCTTTGCTGCCCTGGTGGCTGTGCGCTGCGTTCTTGTCCACACCGTCCCGTGTGCAGCGCGCGCAGAAAGGATATGACCTCCGGCGTTGGGCGGTACACATAATGGCGGCAGAATGGTTGTCCACATCGGCAGAGCAACCAGCTGCGCGACTGCAGCGCGCGTGCCAACTCCCCTGCGTAGAGGGGGGCCATGCGAGTGCTGTAGTCCAGTGTGAGCTCCTCGCCTGCCGCGATATCGCGAGTCACGAAAAAGCTGTTCGCGTCGGCAAAGTGTGACCACAGCGTCAGCCGCTCACGCCAGTCTGCGCTGTGCGACTGGGTGACAAATGATGATGGCGATGACAACGAAGAACGATTTTCCGTGTCGCTACGAATTCCTCCCCCCTTAACGTTGCTGTGGGGGACTTCCGTACGCTCATTGCCTCCACCGGCAGTGGAGCTGCTCCGCGACAAGCGCTGCTGCTGCCACTTACCTGCAATCGTGGCAGCCTCCCAGAAGGTATGCGAGAGTCCACTGCACACGTTCGCTGCGCAGCTGTGGTTCATTAGATGATGCGGCTGCGCCTGTGTCACCAGCTCCACGATGCACCCGGTAGGTTGGGTGTAGTGCCATGTGTCCGGCAGTTTCTCGTGTGTATCGGCGAGAAGGGTAGCAAAGTGTGGGGCGAGGAGGAGGGAGCGGCGCGGCTCAGCGATGATGCGGGTGCCTCGCGGCAGTGCGCGAGCCGTGAACAGTCCTCTGCTGTGAATCGGACTGTTGCCGATGTAGAGACAGTCAAGTGCGTGCTCGCGCAGCGGTGCGCCATGAGAGAAGGGGAGCGAAGAGGAGGCAGCGGCGGAGGGTCGGCCGGCAGGCGAGAGACTCGACGACGCTGAGAAGGTGCCCACCATTGAGAGATCGCCCTTGCAGTGTGCCTTGCACATGTCGATCTCGCAAGAAGAGTTCGGCCCCGTTGCCGTCGCCACCGGTGGCCCCACACGCCGACGCGTGAATAACATAACAGACCCCTTTACATAGGCGGCGTAGGCTGCGGCCTCGAGCACACGCATCGCAAGCGCACCGACGTATGGTGTACGCATGAGCCTAAGAAGCAGCGTCAGCCAGCGCTGCTGCGCGCGGGTGCGCAATGATGCATGGTAGGTGGTGGTACCTCTGGTGAAGACGGCAGTGCTGCTCGATTCAGTGTGAGGGCCCTGCAGCAGACTCCAGGATGGTGCTGTCGTGGCCTTCTCGCCGTAGACCTTATCTGCATCGGCGTAGCTCAGCCGCTTTGAACGTCGAGACACCGAAGATGCAGCCAGGGCGATTGACGAAGCGGACAAGGTCGACATCGCACGTTGTTCAGTGTGCGCGAGACGTGACATTATTTGTCTTGGCGCGGCACTCCCGCCGTAACATCAACGCAAGCGGTTCTCCCCCGCAACGGTAGCCCACACACCGCTGAGCGAGAGCCGCAATTACTGTGTGTGGTGGCCTAATATGGGGGGGGGGTGCTTTACGAACCCCGACACACGCAGGGATACTGGGGTGGCTGCAGCTCGCTCTCTCGATTGCTCACTGTATGTGTGCGCGAGCGCTGATAGGGCGGGTGAGGGGCATCGGAGTCAGCGACCGAGGCAGGGAAGCCGAGCGGCATAAGGAGGAGGAGGAGGAAAGGGATGCGGAGAGAGGGGGGAGGGGCGCTGGGCTGAGGGGCATCCGCAACGGCATGCTTCGGCGTGCGTGTGCGTGGGTCTACTCGTGCATGCCCCACAGCGCAGCGCGCGCTGCTTCCAGATTTGGCTGCTCGTACACTCCATTCTTTCGCCATGCACGCAACAGGCATTGTGCACAGGGAGAGAGGCGGCAGAGAGACGTCTGTGTCGGTGATAGAGTTAGCGAGTCTTTGTGCGTTGTGGCTTAGTTAGTCGTACTCTGTGATGAGCATGAGAGAGGGCGAAACACCGATATCAGCACACCAGGAGCGCCTTCCTCTCCTTTCCTCGATTGCGCCCTAAAACTGCGGCGGGTCCACCCCATTGTCAGCGACGTCAGTGGCATTGTAGACCTTGCGGGGGCTGCGCAGGCGGCCAGCACTGTCTCGGGCTTGAAGCGCCTGTGCATGGCGCTTAAGCGACTTATTCTTGGTGAGCTGCTCAGCTCCAGTTCGGGCCGTGGCCGCCGCGGCGCTGCCAGTGCGTGTCGGCCTTGCGGGGGCCTGACTCTGCGGTACCCAGCGGTGCGCGTGGCGGTCAACGTAGAACTGACGCAGTTTCGCAGCAAATGTGACCGACGGCAGCCGCGACGGGAGCGCCGGTGGGACTGTGAACATCATTTCCACCGCCGCCCCTTCGGCACTCAGCGCACGGTAGCTCAGCCGCTTTGACAGTGCTTCAGCAGGCGACACGGATGCCCCACGTCTGCGACCCACATCACGCTGTCCTCCTTGTGCGCCACTGCAACTCCCCTCGGCATTCTCGGTAAAGGTAGACCAACTTGTGGGTTGCAGGAGCGTCGCTAGAGCACGCGGCGGTGTCGCGAAAATGCAACCGAGGTCGCGCAAGAGGGTCTGAATGGTTTGGCCGTGACGGACGCGCTTCAGGTATGTGGCCAGTATCTCTGCGGCTGTCACTGCTGCTGGTGATGGTCCCGTCCCTTGCGCTGCACGCGCGCCGGGTCCAACAAAGGGAGAAAGCTGAAGCTTGCGCATCACGCGTTCGACGTAGTCCGCCAGGGTGACCATGTTCCGACGCGCCTGCAGATACTCATGAAGGACAAGAAGCAGCGTGGCCTCCACGATGGCGTCGCAGTCTCTCGTGCCCCCACTCGCCGACAAGCCGCCGCGATGCTCGTCTGTGGTCAGGGCACACGCTGCTTCCGGAAGACACCAGTGCAGTCCATCGGAGGGGTCATGCACTGCCGCCGACGACTCTTCACGCCCGCCATGCTGCCTGCTATGGAGCGGATCGTTGGCGATGGGTACCAGTACACCGGGCCAGCCGCCGCCGCGTCCGATCTGCTCCAGGAGGCCCATGTAGCCTTCCATGGGCAGAGGCGTCGGCAGCCGCCACACGCCCCAGCCATGCAACATTACGGCGTGGAGGTATGTGTGGGTGCTGTTGAGCAGCAGCGCTGCCCTGGCCTGCGGCGAGGCAGCGGCGAGGTAGCCGGCCACCACGAGCAGCGCTGACATCGGTGGGTGAGTAGTTGCCGAGGCAGCCGGGCCCACTTCGCCACTGCTTGAAAGGTTCAGCACCCAAACGTGGTGCGCCGAGAGCGTCTCTGCACCGACCGAGGACGACGGTGGCGCTGCCTCCACTCCAGCACTACCGCGGCACGGGTTTGGCTGAATCGGCTGCCGTAGGTGCGGCGGAGGAAGAATATCGGTGACGCTCTGCAGCGCCACGAGAGTGCCAGCTACCGCAAGCGGTGTGGCCCGGTCCACCCCTGTTGTTCTGCCCTTCGCCTTATGAGCGCTAGAAGCCTTCTGCTCGTGTGATGAGGACAGGGATGACGACGATGCCGGGGATTCTCTGTTGGACCACTGTAGGCAGTTCAGAAATGACTGAGCATCGATTACACATGGGTAGACGTGCTGGGTGAGCGGTAGGTGGGTGCTACTCTGAAGGGAGAGTAGCGACGCTAGCGGCAGCGAGGCAGCAGCAGATGATGCGGGGTGGAGTGTGCCGGTTCTGCCTTCGCTTTTGCTGAAGCCCGCATGATCACGTGTGTGTGTTTCATTCGTGCCCGAGCATTGAGGGTCGCTTGCGACTCGTGGGGCCCAGCCGTAGAGTACCGCCAGGTGCTCGCGGCGCAGTCCGAGCTGAATTGCGTGGAAGAGGTGCTCAAGGTGGCTGACAGAGAGGTAGTGCTGGTCAAGAGCGCCTTGGTTCGAGCACAGGTGATTGCAAAGGACGCAGTAGTGCACTGGCGACTGCGCAGCACCGGCGCTTCCACTGCGCGCGGCATGCGCCATCGAAGAGGCGGAGGGCACAAGGGCGGGCAGAGGCGCCTTCCACGTAATGCTGCGGGTGATGTAGATGGGCGGCACGACACTGACTGTAAGCGCTGACGGCGTTGCCGTGTCATCCGATAGCTGTGAGATGGTGGACACCGGTGAAGGTGCAGGGGCGGCGGCAGCGTTGTCGCCACTGTTGAGACGCGTGTGAGTTCCGCGGCTGTCGAGCAGCGATGCATTCCTCGACGGCGGAGGTGCTGTGGGAAACAGGTCTGCCAACCCCAAGGCTTCCGCCGCGGCCCGAGTGACGGACCGGCCACCCATGCCCAGGTGGCCAGACCAAGCTACGCACGTTGTTGTCGCTACAGTCGCGGTTGCAACGCCGCCACGTATTAGCCGTGCTGTCGCAGCGCTGGAAGACAGAGGGACCTCCGAGAAAAACACATTGCAGCGCTCACCCGCAGCTGAGCCCGCTTGGGGTGCGAGCGATGCTGAGGGAGAGGTGGGAGCAGCTGCTAATGATGAGGAGGGCGGCGCGGCCGCAGTTGGCGAGTTTAGTGCAGAGGTGGCAGCTCCGGCCAGGGATATGCGCTGGAGGCCGCCAAGACCGCTGATGCCACCCCCACTGCCGGTGCCTGCCGTCGCGGCAGCGAGGAGGCTGACCCCGAAGGGTGCCAGCTGCACGTACGGATGACTTCTTTGAGTAGAGGTGCCTCGGTCTGGCGAGGCCGCCACCGGTGGCGGCCTCACCATGTCAGTGCATCGAAGTGAAGAGGGGAGCACCGCCGCCTTCAGTAGATCCTCCGCTGGCGGCCCATGCGTACCGTCCGAGCTTACCGGTCGAGTGCTTGTCGGAGCTGCCTCTGAAGTTGTGACCCGAGACTCGGCTTCAGCACGCCTCGCGCCCCCTACAGTGGTGTGTTGTCCATCCCGCACAGCATGAGTGCGCTGCATAGATGCGGCGTCGACGCCACCAGCGTCCCTGTTGCCGCCCTCTTCTTCTGCGTTGTTGCCGGGGTCAGCGCTGGCGGGGAGGGTGACAGAGGGGGTGGGGGAGAGACTGTCAAAGAGGCCGGTGAACCCATCGCTGGCGAAGCGAGCTGCCACCGCGAGACGGTTGCTTTGAAAGAGCTCGAGCTGCTGCAGACCGGCGCCCCGCAGATATGGGGAGAGGGCCTGCTCCACCGACTTGGACGTTACCCCCAATGTGGAGAGAAGGTCGTAGGAGTTGGGCCGCGGGCAAAGTGGCGCGGCGCATGTTGGTGGACCCTCTGCGCTCCGCCCACCCTGCTGTGCACTCGACCCACCACGGAGGACCCCTGGCATGTTCGATGTGCCACTGCCAGACCCCGACAGGGACTCCATTTCCTGCTGCTGCACATCGATGTGAAAGGTGCAGACATGCTCCTCATCGTTCTCCAGCGCCTGCATGTTGCGAAGGAGACGGCGGTGGTGAAAGCGGTGCCCGCCATCCTCGCCGCGCAAAGTGCGCTGCCCAAATGCTGCCACGAAGGCGGCGCATAGTCGATCTTCGGTGCGCCCCATCACGAAGACGACCGGCGGGATGGGTGGTGGCGGAGCTGGCGGGCGGTAAGTGGGCACTTTGGACTGCGTGGCCTGCTTAGACAGTGGCGGTGGCACACTGAGCGATGAGGGGGTGATGACTCCGTTAGCAGCGGCGGGCTTCAGGCACTGCTGCTTGTAGAGAGAGGGGTAAGGAGGACGCAAAGCAGGCAGACCATCGGCCCAGTATGTGAAGCACGGGTGTCGTCGTACCGCCTCGCGCGCGGCTCGCTCCTCTTCCCGAAAGCTCTGGCCCATTTTGCCTGCTCCTCGACCGCCGGTACGTGAGGCTGAGTGGTTGTCGGGGTGGTATCGCAGGTATGGACGACCCCACAATCGAATCCGCCACTCTTCGCTGTCATACCACTGCGGCAGGCCGTAGCGTTGCCGCTGTCTGGTATGGCACAGTTGCACACGACTTACCGCAACTCGCTGGAGGCGCCGCAGTGAGCGCAGCAGCTGCGTCTGGGCCTCTGCAGGCCAGTCTTGAAGAAAAGGAATGAGGCCGATAGCGCTGCCGTTGCCGCTGCTGCCACGCCACAGCGCGTTCGTTGCGCTCGGACCTACGACTGAGCAGGAGCTAGTGGCGTCGGTTTGGCATACGTAGGCGCTGAAATCTACCTCAGCCTCAGCATCCTCCACAACGAAGCGCCTGGCAGCAGGACCTACCGCCGCTCCAGCGGTATCCACCGACGCAGCGCTCAGCTGCAGCAGTATTCGAGTAAGCCGGCCGCAGGTCTGGGCCACCATGTTGTCCACTTGGCGCATGGCACTTCTGTTCAAGCCGTGTGTGTTCTGGAACTGGATGCAGGCCTCCACGTTGGAAAAGGCGTACCACTGCCGCAGCAGGGCACGCAGCATGAGCGGCTCACTCAGTTGTCCCGCTTGCCGCTCCTCCATTGTAGCAGCGGCCGTGGTGGGCGCGTGTCTATCGGTGTCGCTCGCGGAGCTGCTGTCGATGCTTCGGCGGCTGTCGGTCGCCTCACTGCCGTCAGACGGGCAGGTGGCAGGGCGCACCATGCGCCGAACAGCAAAGCCGGCGAAGTGGCGCTGCACCCAGAGTTGCCGGTAGAACTGTTCGAGCGGTGAGAGGGCTGCCCTCCGGTCCGCGTCCCACTTCTGTAGGGCGTAGTCTGAATTGGTGCTGCGTCGAGCCCCCGCCTGGATCGTGCTGTAGGAAGACACACGCGGCGTCGAAAAGAGCGACGGAACGGCCATGGCACACGCCACGATCAGGGCGTCTTCGACGCAGCGGAATTGGAGGCCATGATAGACGAGTGTGGCGTGCTCGTACGGTAGCGGTAGACTTGCCACAAAGTGACCCTTCGGAGTGAAGGTGCTGCCGTCTAGTAGAGGGAGCAGCGCGCCGTCGCAGCTGTGGAGGGCGTCCGCATCATTGAAGGGTGTGTGCGCTACGGCATCGGCTAAGTCGCGGGTCGCCTCCTGAGGGGTCGCCGCCTCTGGCAAGAGAAGAAGATCCATGTCTGAGAGCTGCTGCAAGGCCAGCCGCACCGCTGCAGCATTCGGCGGCGAGGGCAGCGCCGCCACAGCATCTCCTACCTTTGAGAAGAGGAACTTCATTCGTAGCAGCACCGTCACGATGCCATCGGGCAGGGCCTCAAAGGTCAGCGCCGCGGGTGGCGGATCGGACGTGTTTACCGTTAAGGGTGGGGGCAATGCCGCCTGCGTCGTTGCCAGTGGGCGCAGAAAGGCTTTTGGGAGCACAAACCGCCTTGGCGCCAAGTGAATCACAATGCCATCGCCAGTCCTACCAACCCGGCCACATCGCTGCCGCAGCCCACTTGGTGAAACGAAGGATGTCAGCACCTGCGTAGCGCCGGTGACGTTGTCGGTCCTGGTGCTGCGCTCAAGGCATGTGTCTACCACGATACGGGTGTTCGCAATGGTGAGGGAGCTCTCCGCCACGTTGGTCGAGAGAAGCAGGCGTAGCGGTGCTCCCGAGTGCTCCGTCGCCATCAATTGCTCTTGTGGGCTCCCTACCGCGGTGGAGTGCAGAAGACCAACCGAAAAGACTTCAGAGCCGTGGCGCAGCACGGGAGTAGCGGGCGCGCTGGAGTCTGTCATGCTGGTGGATTGGGACCCTGCCGCTGAGGACGAGGGCTGCACAGTGTCGCATAGTCGTTCGAGAGCTGACATGATCTGGTGCAGCTCCCCGATGCCGGCGACGAACACCAGTATCGTGATCGGGGCCTCCACTGCCCGCGGATTTGCGGCTGCGAGAGCCGTTGGCGTTCGGTCAGGGGTAGTGCCGTCTTCGTGATGGGACTGTTCGCAACGCTGCGATCGCGGGGGTGCGGCACTGGTGCTGGGCATTGCCGCACCGTCGATCCATCGATACCGTGCGGCTTGCAGCAGCTGAAGAATCAGCTCCACAAGCGCGCGTGTGTGGCTGTTGAGCATGACATACGAAGCGGCGCGTGTGCCATGTAGATCGACTAATCGTCTTCGGAGTGCGGCACCATCGTCGGTAAGGCAAATCGGGAAGCCTCTGGTCGACCGCTGCGCGGCGCCGACGGCAGATGCGGAGAGGACTGCCGTATCCTGCTGCTTCGGTTGCCTGTCCTCTCTCCCACGCCCGCTAGCCACGCCTTGCGGCGCGTTGGAGGGCGTGCGTGGCGCGGCTGCCGATGTAGCGGCGGTGGCCGCGCGACGTGCTGCCTCATCAAACAGCACCCGCGAGCTCGCAAAGCATCCCTTCACCGGATCGAGGTCATCGACAAAGTAGCGCTCAACACGGTACGGTTTCATCGCGATTACAATCGCCGCACCGTCCGCGCCGCGAAGCGCTGACACGGGGCGGGGTGGCGACACACGTGAGGGCGCCGCTGCTGTGGTGGCTGTGAAGTCTTTGGCACCACTGGCAAGGAGGCCAGCCACTCTATGATCTGTGGCGCTGCCAGCGGGTGAGCCGTTCACCGAACTCGCGGCATCACCTGTGGGAAGGTGTTCCTCTCGGTCACCATCATCACACTCGCCGTAGCATTCGGCGGCCTCCACGAGCTGCAAGACGGCCGCGCGCACGCGTCGGTCCGTCGCCACAGCCCGCGCGACGGCGGAGTCCACGTCTGCGCTATCGATACGTCCGCCAGCGCTGTGTGACTGCTCTCTTTGCCACCACCGCCGCACATGATGGCGCTGCGCCGGAGAGAGAAGCAGAAGTGGCGCGTCCGCCGACACGCAGTCAGTTCCCTTGGCATCCTCGGGTAGTGCGTCGCTGTCGGTGAGTCTGTGCGTGAGCCCTCGAGTGAGTCCTTCGCGTGGTTCCGGCTGCACATTGCACCCACTTCTGTTGCCGTTCTGAAGCCCTCGGCAGAGATAGGTGTCCATCGCCTGCAGGTTCATAGTGGCGGACACCACATAGTACTGACGGAGCACCGGGAACGGCGCGGATGCATCCGCCCCTTGCCTGCACTCTCGCGACAGCTTCATCCAGGCAAGCAAGGCATCGGTCTCTACGTCGCGGCAGTGTGCCTCATCCACCACAAGCGTGGTCGGTGACAGCGACAGTGACGACGGCGACGACTGAGGATGGGAGTCCCTCAGCGCGTTGAGAGCGTAGCCGGGAGTGGCGAAGAGAAGTTCTGATTCAGAGCAGAAACGCGACTCCCCACCGACAGCAAATCCCACCCGCTTACCAACAAGTTGACGGCTCAGGACACGCTGCTCGTTCTCGCTGCGGGACTCGCCGTCGAGGGCTGCTCCTTTCGGTGCCGCTGCCGCGCTGCCGCTGGCCCCGACACAGGTGCGACCGGCGTCCAAGAGCGCGCTTACATACGCGGCAAGCTCCGCACATGCCACACGAGTTGGCTGACTCACCACAATGCGCAGGCGGCTGCAGGCTGTGAACTCGCGTATGAAGTTCTCCTGCGAGTCGAGAGGGAAGGGCTGAAAAGCAGCGTTGGCTGCCTCCGCCTCCGCAAAGTGGGAGTCGCCTCGCGCCGCTGCTGTGCCCGCCGCCGCCTCCGTGGCGTTGTCGTAGGCGTCAATCGTCCGCACCAATCGTCGCTCCAGCACCGCCCAGTGCGCATCGAGAGCGTAGAGCGGAATAAGCACACTTTTGCCGGTCCCGGTGGACGCAGTGCAGAGAAGCAGCGGAGGGAGTTGGCGTCGACAGCCGTTGTAATCGCCACGGAGCTCTTCAGTCGTGGTAGTCAAAACAGCAGACGAGGATGATGCGGCGGCAGAATCGGTCTTTGCCTGTGAGGGGATAGGTGTCGCGCTTCCGCGAGCGCAGTAATCCTCACACCACTCGTGGCGGCACGCATAGAGGGGCATGTGAAGTACCTCAGGGTGCAGCCGAGAGAGGGCATCCCACGGGACTCGCTTCTCAGCCCGTATAGTGTGAAGCAGCTTGTGGAGGAGCGTGCGAGACGGGGGAGTTGGTCTGGGTGCTGACGGAGGCGCAGACGACGGTGTTCTACCCACTGCCGTGCTAGTTTCGGCTAGCGTGCTTGCGTCTGAGTTTGCTGTGCCCCCCGTGTGCGGTGCACCGGCACGGGAGTGTCTCTTGGCATTGCGGCCGCCGGAAGCTTCTGATGGGCCTGATGCCACCGACTGGGGCGGCATTGTAGAGAGAGGGGCAGGTGTAACCTCAAATACACGCAGCAGCGGTGAGCCGGCTGCGGCAGAGGCGGGAGTGCCCTGTTGTGCGCGGCGCACGGCCACACCACCGCGACGCGCTATGTTGCGCAGCAGCTCTGCCGTGGGCACGTTGCGTAGCATCGTTGCGGAGGGTGCAGAAGGTGGCTGCGAAAGCGATGACGCAGTCGGCGCCGCACTTTCACTGCTACTCGCAAACGTTTTATGGCGATGGTGCGAGCACAACAGAAGCGATGTTGTCCGGAGAGCCATCGCCGAGACCGAAAAGCTGAAGCCACAGATGAAGCGGCTGCTGTGGCGTGATGGAGCGAAGACGGTATTGCTGTACCCTTGTCCTCTCGCAAGAGGCACTCTCTCTGCAGTTGGCTTACCACCGCGACGGGGCTCGCTGAGTGCAACGACCCGTACGCTGTTGCTTGACGCCGTCTGCGAGGACGAGATGGATGACCCCGTGCGCCATGGGCCCCACATGGGGAAGAATGAGAGAGGTTTATAGGGACTGTACAGTTTTGTGTGAGAGGTGGGGTCGAGGGAGGCTCGCGAAGGCGAGCCTAAAGGCATAGGAGGAAGGGAGGAGAGCACGAGGAAAGACACAGTTTGGTAGAGCAATACAGGGCCGTAATACCCGAAATGTTTGAGGGATGGGAGGGAGGGAGGGGGGGGGGGGAAGGTGGTAGAAGAGGAGTGGGATGCGGGGCACCAGCGTATAGAAGGGAGAGAGCCTCGCTCTTCTTACGTCACTGTCCACCTTCGTTGTACAGTTCCACTCCGCTGTGCGGGTCTCCGTTCTTCCACTTCATCTCCCCTCTCTGAGCCGCCTTACTTTTCCTCGTTAGAACCTGAACGAACGCAGCCAAGGTAGTTCGTGCGCAGCGTCTGAAATGGTCAACGCCATGCGCGCACTATCACCATCACGAGCACTTTCAGTGCGTCCCTTGTTCAGTTGTGCCCGACGTTGCTTTCAAAGGACCCGCCTACCCCTCTTCTTCGCCTTTGCTTTAGGCATCCGTCAGCAGCGCGGGTACCCTCTCACTCCACGCGCACGATGACCCACTGGCACCTCCACGGAGAGGCGCGCTGTCCAGGGAGGGAGGGAGGGAGGGAGGGGGGGGGTCAAATTGCCTGATCGTGTTGTTCGTACGGATCCTGAGAGTGAGTGTACGTGCCGTGGTCGCAGTCGTGCGTGAAGAGCGCATTGCCCGCCTTCGACTCGCGTTGTTAGCCACGTGATATATTTCGCCATGCCCGGCCTGTTCGACACCTCAGCGGCGTTTGGGGGGTCGCTCGCAGCGGCCAAGATCGCCGTCTTATCCCCAGGAAAGCTGGTCTGCTGCAAGACGGCCAGCTCTCAGACCTTCATTGTTCACGCACCCGCTCAGCTCTGCTGTACTAGCCGATAACCCCCCCCCCCCCCCAGGACCGCAGGCACGCTGCCCTTATCCTCCATGGAGGGGGCTTCGTATGGCTTGAAGCTCTCTGCCGCGCGGGCGTCTTCGAAGGCCTCCGTCATGTTTGCCAGGCCTGGGCAAGAGACGCCATCAGTGTAAGGCATCCCGTATGGCCCAGTTACCTTGGCCAGGCTTGAGGCCTGGTAGCGTCCCGTTCATGTTGCCGCTTACCGCACGGGTGGAGGTGGTGGCGGTGCAGAGGTGATGAGTTTGGTTCACATGGGGGTTTTTCCTTTTCGTTGTCGCACCTTTTGTATGGAGTGTGCGAAGAGTGTGTGCCGAGGTGCGTTGGAGGGGATACATGAGTGGGTACTCACGGAGGCGTTTGAGGTCAAGGAGGGGGCGGAGCTGGAGAAATTGCACTGATGATGGATGCGGGAGCGAGGGTAGGAGCCGAAGACTGAGAGACCACCTGAAAGGCAACACCAGGAGCGACAGCAGGGACATGACACCCTCTTTTCCTGGTTCTCGTTCCCCTCATCAGTGTCGCCGGGTGCGCTGTGTGGAGCTTTGCAGCACCCTGTGCAACACAGCGGCCGGCCTTGATGCCTCCCTTGTCCCCTCACTTTCGTAAAAATCCGCGCACACTGACGCGACGATGATTTCGCCTGCGTTCCTTTCGCGTGTTCCCAAAAGGCGCTCTCTCATGAGGAGCTGCACGCCAGCCTCCGATCCCTCCACTACGCCCCCCTCCTCAAACCATGTGTCCCCCTCCCTCTCTTCCCGCGCACGGAGGAGGGGAGGTAGGCCATGATGGGTGAGTTGGAGTGAAGAAGGCGCGATAAAGCCGCCGACCGCCTCATCAGGGAAAAGAAGAAGCGCAGCGCCGAGAGAAAAACACGAGGAAGTTAGCGAGTTCAGCGTGCGTATCACAAGGCGGAACACCAGAGGCGCCCTGCTGCAGTACAGCGCATCCTCTCGGCTCGTTCAGGGGCGTGGGGCATTCATGCAGACCCACACGCGCGCCTGAGTGTGAGGCCGAGGAGAACGGAGGAGGAGAGGGGGGGAGGGGTGAGTAGGGTGAAGAGAAGGGGACACCACTGTTGCGTACAACCGACTCTCGTCTTCCCTCGTGTGTGCGGATGCGTCTGTGCACATGAGACCATCTCCACTGCAGAGAGACGTAGAAAAACGTTCAGCATCCTGCCGATGCCGCCGCCGTCCTCTCGGATGAACATGCGTTGCTCGCCAACCACTGCTCCACCCTTCCCCCGCTCCCCTGATTAATTCCCTCCGTAGCACACGTGGCTTCGCGGCCGATCGACGGGTTGAGAAGCGAGGATGGAGCAGAGTCGGTTCACATCCACACCTCCTCTGCACCCTTCGCCCTCTTTCAGCGGTGTGCTCCTCCCTCGGGGGCTCACTGTTCAGCTACCGGGATGCGTTCGACGCTGCTGGACGTCTTTGCCCAGTGATGAGCACTTTACCACCTACGCCTATTTCTTGTCTTCGAGCTCGGCCACCATGCTGGCCAGTTCTGCCTCCTGCTCCTGAAGCCACGTCACACCGCCCTTGCTGACAAACTCGTCGTACGACTTGGCGTACTTGGCCTGCTCCTTGCTCAGCTTTTTCAACTCCTTCTCGCTCACTTCCTCACCAGTCGCAGTCGTCGTCGGGAGGCCAGTGACGTCGTCGTAGGCGGTGTACTTCTTCTCGTCCTGGCGGCGGAAGAAATCCGACGGCGGGTGGACAAACTGCCGCCATTTCTCCACCAGCCTGCGCTTCGTCTCCGCCTGATTTGTCAGCTTCTTCTTGCGGTCGCCCTCCTGCTGAGCTCGGCGCTCCGCCAGCTCCTTGCGAAGCAATGCGGGCTCGTCGCTTTTCCACGCTGTCGGGCCAGCTGGGTTGTCCTCGAGCCGAACTCCAGCGTCGACAAGCCACTCGTCGCGCACCTTGTCGCACAAGGGCAAAAAGGCCGCCACCGCCTTCTGCTCTTTGGCTGCATCGCGCACCTCATCACGGAAGCGCACGAGGGCATTCATGACTTCGATGAAGCGTGTCTCGTCATCGCCAGAGCCCTGTTTCTGCAGGCCAACATCGTCAGAGCCCTCCACGACTCCGAAGACGCGGAACATCTTCGTCACGTAGCACCCCACCTTGCGCACTAGCGTTGCGCTCGGTCGCTCGCCGGACAGCAGGTACTGGTTCGTCGCCGCGACCAGGGACATGAGCTGCTGCAGGGCAACGACAGTGTCGAAGTTGTCCTGCAGCGCCGCGTGCACGGCTGCCTCCGCCTCGATGCACTTGCCCAGCAACTCGCGGTCGTACGTGTTGACGCCCTGCGTGGCCTTCCAGTTGTCGGCGCGGAGGACAATGTCAACGCTGCCGAAGAAGGCACGCAGGACACGCTCCTTTTCCTTCGCCTCGTCGAGTGACTGGTCCGAGAAGTTCATCGGCTTATACCATGGACTTGCGAGGAACAGCAGCCGCATCGTGCGTGGCGTGACGCCGAGGTCATCCAGCGCCTGGCGGATGGTGATGAAATTTTTGAGGCTTTTGCTCATCTTCAGCCCTTTGATGTGAAGATGGCCGCAGTGGAGGAAGTAGTTCACCCACTGGTTGTGTAGGTTGCACGCCTCGCTCTGCGCGCACTCGTTGTCGTGGTGCGGAAACTTCAAGTCCCACCCGCCGCTATGAATATCCATGTTCTCTCCAAGAACATCGGACGCCATGACGGAGCACTCGATGTGCCAGCCAGGACGGCCAGCACCCCACGGGGACGGCCAGCGCGGCTCACCGGGCTTCGAGAATTTCCACAGAGCAAAGTCGTTCGAGCTGCGCTTCTCGCCCTCGACGGCCTTCGTAAGTGTGCCCTCGCCTTCAGCCATCTCTTCCTCGGTAGTGTTGCGGTCACCGCCGGGCTTCAGCTTCGGGTAGTCGTGGCCAGCCCTGATGTACGCCTCTGTGTCGAAGAAGACGGACGTCTCGCCGACATAGGCGAAGCCATTGTCGATAATCTTCTGCACGAACTCCACCACCTGAGGCACGTACTCCGTGACGCGCGAGACGATGTCTGGGTCACGGATACCCAGGCGCTGCATGTCCTCGAAAAAGGCACGCTCGTACTTACGAGCGTGGTCTTCAAAGATTTGCTGATCGGAGATGCTGTGGCCGTTGCGCTCGTCAAGTAAATCGCCGTTTACGCCGCTGGCCGCGGCAAACAGGGCAGCGAAGTCGTCCTTGGCTGCCGCGATCTTCTCCTTGGTTTCAGCGAGCTGCGACTCCTTTAGCTGCAACTCCAGCATCTTCTCCTCGTGGTCCGCCTTGACGCGGCTGTTGGCGCCTTCGGGAATCGGCTCCGACAGCTTCGCCTTGCGCTTTGCCAGGTTACTCTCGGCGGCGGCGACAGCCTCAGCCGTGAACGCTACGAGCTTTTCAACATTGCTGCGGTGCAGCTCCCCTTCCTTGAAATCATCCAGCAGTTTGCCCACGCGAGCGCGTTTAATGATCTTGTCGTCGATGTCGGTGATGTTCATCTGGTAAAGTACAGAGTAGCCAAAGTAGTCCTCCATTATACGGCGAATGATGTCGAAGGTGAGGTAAGCGCGTGCGTGGCCCATGTGAGAGAGATCGTAGACGGTGGGGCCGCACGTGTACCACCGCACCACCCGACCGTCTCGCGGCGCGAAGTCCTCGAGGGTCTCCGTCAGTGAGTTCATCACCTTCAGTCCGTTGCCGTCCAGCTTCAGCGGTGGGTACCACACGGGGTGGCGGTCTCGCTTCACTGGGTTGGCGCCATCGAGGCCGGCTGCCACTTTCGAAGTGTGATTGCGGCCCATCGCGGTGGCGGTCCAACGCGGCACTGCAGGGGTGAGGGGCGCGAGGGCGACGGAGCTGCGGCTCAGCACTGCACGTTGGTGCGCAAGAGGTCTCTGATAGCCACTGACTAAGGCGGGTCGCAGTACGCGGAGGGGCTGCCGAGATGCGGGTGGCACCGGAGCGGGGGATCGAAAGCGAAACAGTTTGGGCAAAGAGGAGGAAGGGGCGCGAAGAGAGAGAGAGAGAGAGGGTGCCGAGTGCGTTGTGACTGTGGTTGGTGCCGCAACAGCGGTGCCCATGAACGGCTCGAGGGCAAATACCGAAGAGAAGGAGAAGAGAGGAAGTCCACACGCAGGCACGCGCTATCAAACAACACGCAAGCCTCACTTTTTTGTAGGGTTTTCGTCTCTGCCGCAGCTGCGCGTATCCGGACAGCTGAGGCGCAACAGTTAAAATAAACAAAACAACAAAAGACACAAGTTGGTACGACGCTGGCCTGAGGGATCGAGTGCTGGCGGCTGACTGTCGTGTAGCAAGCCGTCAAGAGGAGGGTGTGTGTGTGTGTGTGTGTGTGAGGATGAAGGAAAGGGTTGATCTCACATACGACGCAGGTTGCCGAGAGAGAGAGAGAGAGAGCATGCGAGCTTCATTTGGTTCCTGCCGAACGGAGCCAGCCGGGGGATGCTTCTCACCCGGAATTTTCTTCGGCGCTCCCTGAACCCGCAGCTGCGCTTTGTTACAAGACTTGCTGTGGCTAAGGCAGTGACCACCCAGCAGTCATCCTCTAATTGACTTCACACCGCCGACAGTCGTTCGGTGACTTTTCTCCGGCCCTCGCACAGCGGGGGGAAAGGGTACCGCTCGGAGGTAACAGCGCGCCACGCACTTCACATACGAGCGGACGAGAGACGACCACGGTACGAGGTCGTACTCCTCAAGGCTACGCGAGAGCGTGCCGGCGGGATTCAGCAAACCCACTATGTAGAAGACAACCACCATGCCCCGCTCGTAGAGCCAACCGTGCGTGGGTACTCGCCCAGCTTGCCCACCGGCAGGCCCCGCCTAACGCCACCAACCCCATTCAGCTGTGTGTTTGCACATTCAGCAAAGGAGGGGAAGTAGGCTGTCGTCAGCACAGCCCCTCAGCACAGTGGCAGCGTCTTCTCTGGATGGGCTGACGCAGCAACCCTGGGCGGGTTAAAGTATTGCCTCACTGTGCTGCCCTCGTGCGAGTACGTCTCGCGTCATCCGACTCGTTTACCCATGTCTGCTGGTACGCAGAGCCATGCGCTCAGCTGTGGGAGGGTGAGACGTAGGGCTGCCGCCTCGATGCTCCCACCACGCACAGTGATGAGCGTATGCACCCCATCCACCGAGAGACGTGGCTGTGAAGCAAATCGCGTCGTTGCCTCCGTCATTGGTAGGAGGAGGTGCGATTGTACGCCATACCAGCCCACTTACGGCGCACGAGCTGCGCATCCAACATGAGCAGCTCGAGACGCGCCGTGGCGTTAAGGCACAGCAGAGGGCCATCCCATCCAAGTTCACCGTGAACGGAGCGAGGTTTGCCTCTGCACGCCCGCGCTAGCGAAAACGCCCACGCGGGGTTGAGGAAGGAGTGGTGGTGGTGGTGGTGTGCAGCATGCAGGAGCGTAAGGGGCAGAATCGATGCAAAGGGCCGGATGGAGAGCCCTGGATTACGCAGCACCACGGTCAGCTTTGCAAGACGCTGGAGAGGGCGGCTCACCAATCTTCCCCTTTCGCTCCATATGCACTCCGCTCTTAAAAGTATACTTGGCTCGGCAGCCAAAACCCAACGACGACTCCTCCATGCGTGCCCGCGACTCGCGCCATGGGGGCGTGAGAGGGTTGGCCACGTCGATCCGACCAGCGATGCGACGCACCGCCGCCACGAGGTCGTCCTCCGGAGACTCTTCTGCAGCGACCAAAGTCTTGCCAGTCATGGCCATAGCTGCCACAGGGGATGGGGTGATGATGCCCACGGTGGTTCAGGCCACACCCTGGCCCACGCCCACGTTCCAGCGCGCGCCGGTGGATAGCGGGCATCGTTCTCAGAGAAGATTTGGAGAGGGCGTGTCAATGCAGCAAACTCGGCTTCCGCCTCCGTGAGGCGCTGCCACACCCGTTTGCGTGCCGCGTGTGCCCCACACAGGCGCCCGGCCCCCCGCGTCACATCGTAATTCTGTAAGAGCGAAAAAAAAGGGGAGAGATGCCGCCGTCTCCGCTGACTCGCCTCCACCACGAGGCGCGTGTGCGCAGCTCAGAGTGGGGATGACATGCGGGACGGGAAGCAGGCGCTCTTCTGGCAGGTCGAGGGCCTTGAGGAAGTTGTAGCGCTCCGCTTGTGTTGCCCAAAGTCCCCCGACGCCAGCGTAAAACCTCTTCAGTGTGCCTTGACCTGAATCTTAGGAGCAGCGCTGCGAACAGGAAAGAGGGGAGAGGGAGACGTGAAAACGAGGGTGGCAAACTCAAGCACAAGAAGTACGCCGGGCCATCCGTACACAAGCCTATCCCCGCGAGAGAGAGAGCACAGGGAGAGCTTGAGTCTTCCCGAAGACAGCCATCGAAACGACGCAGCCTAAGAGATTCGCTCTTCAGCTCAACACTTTGTGAGTAATCCGGAATGGCACCAAGCTGTTCCGCCACCTCTCGGCTACTCGGCATCATTGGAGCTCGCGACTCCTTCGCTCAGTGAAGTACGACCATCCCATATACACAGGCACTGAGCAGCACGAGAGAAGTTAGGGCTAAACAAGCGAAGAAATGCCGCCGCTGCGTGTTGCGTCCAAGCCGTGCTGTGCAATGTGGGGAGGGCGAGGTCAACGGACGAGAGAGAGAGGGGGGATGAGCGTCCAACAGGGGAAAGGGGCAGAAGAGACATCAGACGACTATGAGCGCCATATCTGAGTGAAGGTCGGACGGAGGGAGCAGCAGAGTGGAGACGGAGGGCTGCTGCAAAAAACCACCAGGAGGGAGGGGGAGTGCGATGATGAAGATCAGATTAAGATCGGAGAGAGGTGGGGTGGGCGGAGGTAGACGCGCACGAGCCATGCAGAAATACGATATAGAGGTTTGGCTAACTTCTCGGTGGCTTGTAGCAGCGGCGTGCGCTCATGAAGGATGCGGAAGAGAGGACAGTGGGGTCAAAAGGCGTGAATAGTCTCAGGAAAAGGCCCAGGGAGGGTGAGAGCGACAAGCTCGTGTATGCTGAGAGGATGTGCGCGTGTGTGTGTGTTGCCCCTCTAAACTCCCCCATGTCCTACAAAGTGCGACGCTCACGCGCAGGACGTGCTGACAGGACGTACGTGGCACCTTCATCTCTTGCGATCATTCCCCGCGATCAGTCGCTTCTCCCCACGACGGCGCCAGTGAGGTGGGACGCGGCGCATACGCTTCCCTGAAAAACACGCGCTCATGCGAAAGTTTGCATGGAAAAGGCGGGAGGGAGGGGGGGGGGGCGGCGGCGGTCATGAGGCGCGCGCCCAGAGGAGAGATCGATAATACTTTCAGGGGTGTTTGTCTCTGTCGAGCCGTCTACAGTTCTACAATGAAGGCGTGTACGAAGTTTTGGCGTGCGGTGTATGCGAGGGTGTTAGGGGGGGGGGAGAGAGAAGGGAGGGGCGCGCCTGACAACCACAACGGTGAGATCCAAAGCCGTGCAACGAAGGGGGGAGGGGGCGTACGTCTGCGGCCAACGGCCACTGCTGCTTCCGCTTTTCTACGTGTAGGCGTCGAAGCGCAGAATGCCGTTCGGGTTGGGCCTCTGTGACCCTGTGGGGAAGCGATCCGTGCCGTCCTGGCTATCGCCCCAGCAATCATCACCACTGGAGTCGGAGCCGCCGTTGGGCGAGTTCACTTCGCTGCTGTCACGGTACCGACGCTGGAGCGGGCGATGCTGACATAGTGACGAGCCGCCACGAGCAGGGCCACCGCTATGCATGAGGTACGGCACCTCGTCGTCTGCCCCACTGTACAGCTCCTCAGCGCCATCGTTTCCACCGTTCTCGTGAAGCGCCATTGGGAGCTCGCCGCTGACGGGTCTGTCAGATCCGTCCACTGCGCCGCGGTCGCCGTTGGGGTTATTCAGCGCGGTGCCACTCCGCAGGTTGATTTGACCCTTCGAAATCGGTGCTATAGTTTTCACTGGCGGCGGCGGCTGGATGAAGTAGTCGGTGAGGTAGGAGGCGACGATCACAACCACGAGTGTGGCGACTACTCCAATGACGACGAACCCTCCGCTCACGGCTTGGGTCTTTGGTGGAGACCTTGGGGCTACACTCGCTGGGATAGGCTCACTCGTCAAGCGCGCCAAGCTCACCATGGCAAGCCCGACGGCGCGGCTCCCCGCTGTTGCCACGTTGGTCCGGCGACAGCCAGCGTCGGAGAAGGAAAGCTCAGCAATGGAGCAAAATATCTTCTTGTTGCTCACGACAGGGACGCACAGAATGGCGAGTTCATCATTCATGCCACCAGAGGCGACCAGCCCGAAGGGCGGTGCTGAGTCGGACACTGTCGAGGAGCTGTAGTGGCAGTACGGCGCACTGCCACTGTAGGAGATGGCGGCGTACATCGTAACGCACAGGCTGTTCGCGCTGAACAGGAAGAGACCGGCTGCGCGTCCCTCCGTGTAGGGCATCGTCGGCGCTGTAATCGCCACCACGTTCTGGAGCATCAGGGCACCAATGGTAGCGTGATAGACACCGCCCGGCACCAGCAACTCTGTCGTCAACTTCGCCATGTCTGCGCTGGTCGTAAAGAGCGTGTGATCGGAAAAGTACAGGGCCTGGATGGGATAACTCTCCAGGCTGCCGCTGCCGCTGCGGTTAAGGGCCTGGCGGGCGACGTCGTTCAGCACATGGCGGGTGCAGCTGTTAGGAAAGGGGTCGGGTGTGCCGATGACATGACCGTCGCGGCTTAGTAAAAAGCTGCACGACAGCTGCAGCGGTGGCAGCACGACACCGAAGAGAAACTCGCCGATGCCGGAGAGGGTCGAGTGGTTTGTCGACTTCGCCAAGACCTGCTCTACGATGTAGGCGACGATCGCCACGTTGGCGTGCGAGTGGGTGTAGCTGCTAGATAGGCCGGGCTGGCTGGCGCTGAAGAGTGGCGCGCCCGTGGCGGAGAGGAGGGAGCTGACAAAAGTGGAGAGGCTCGGCGCGGCGCCGGAGGGCCCAGCTGGGGTGCCCAAGTCAGGGCTCGTCTCGGTGATAGAGGAGACATGCAGCAGCAGCATGTTGAGAGTGATGGGCACATTCGGAAAGGACGGGTTGACGAGGGTGGGGCCACCGGCGTAGGAGGTCGGCAGGCACGTGGACGGGATCGGCGCATGGAGGGCGAACGGCAGCGCGCTGGTGGAGTCGAGGTAGAGGAGCGCCATCACTACAAGAAGCTCCGACAGGGCGTCAGCAGGGAAGGTCCTCAGGGGGGTGTCCGTCAGCGTAGAAGTGCTCAGCGGCGTTGGCACCCGCGAATTGTTGAAGATGGACCGCAATCCTTTAACGATGTTAAGCTTCGGATAGGCGATTCCGTCGCTACTAAGAGCAGTGGTGCTGCCGGCCACAATGGTAGCATCCTGGGCGACCAACAGCTTGTAGTAGTCGTCAGGGTTGGCTTTGTCGGTGGGGGTGATGTTCAGGAGGGGCGTGATGGTTGTGATGGCTGCGACGAGAGCGGTGGTGCTACAGAGCAGAAGCAGCGCTAAGAGCACTGCGCACATGAGCAGACGCGGCAGCCGACGCCAGAGCCGCCTTGTGATGCCGAGGAGACATACGTGCGCAACGTGCCCAGCACAATGACCCAGGAAGACCATGCTGGCTGAGAAGATACTGTACACCGTTGCCGTGCCTCGCCCAGCGTCTTCGTGTATGACGAGCTATCGGTGCGTAGGCGTGCCTGTCGTACTGCGACGGGACTCGTTGGGGTCCGTAGAAACGCGTCGTGGAGATGTGCCTGCAGGAAAGAGAGGAGAGGGGGGACGAGCGAGTTGAGAGGGGGAGGAGAGAGAGGCCAATCAAACAGCGTGGGCGGTGATGAAGAAGGGATGCCACGAGGAGGGAGGATGGCGGCTCGCCGGCGAGAGGCACGGCTGAAATGAGAAGGAAGAGGAGGAGGGGGAGGGGTGCCACCGCGCCTTTTCTTTAGTGGCTGTGATTATTCAAGAACGCATGAGAGAGGGGGGAGGAGGAGGAGGGGGGTCGCGGGAGGCGGTCCAGCACCACCATAGATGACCCTCAAGGCATGCGGCGTCGACTGCCATGGTGTTACGCAGCACTGGTACCCGAGTACATCTCCTCCGCTTCCAGGGACACCCACAGCGCCGAGGCGAAGGCAGCGGTTAGTTGAGGCAGCAGTGTTACACCACTCAAGGAGAGCGAGAACATACGCGACAATGGCGACACCACTTTGACGTGAGCCGAACTCGTCCTGAGCAGCGCCACTTCAATGCCAGACACGACGCGAACCCCCTCGGCGAATGGCAAGGCTCTCGAAGCGGCGTGGGTGTCGCTCGACCCGGCTTCCGCACTCCAGGTGCCATCGTCTTGGCAAAGGACGGCGTGCCCGCAGAGTCGACGGGGTACGTAAGACTGGTCCGCCGACACGACGCTGCCTGCTCCGCACGCTGCTGCATTGCTGTTGCGGTTCAGTGTTGCTTTCACAGAGAGCTCTCCAGGCGCGCCGTCTGCTCTAGACTCCTTCAAGAGAAGTCGGTGGCCATAGGGGTTGGCTCTATCAATGGTGCTTCCGTGAGGCGTAACGTCACGGTTCTTCGATGATGAGGTGCTCAGCGCATCCACGGGTGGTTGGCGACCCGCAGCCGTGGGCGGAGACGGGGCTGAAAGAGACAGGACCCGCCTACCTCCTGCGCCACCACGGCGGCCACCACGGCCCGACACGTGCATCGGGGCTCCTGCCCCCGCGTATTCTTCTCCTCCGTCGCTGCCTACCGGCAGAGAAGGATGGCTGTGCCTTCCGTCACTTGCTTGGCGATTGCCAGATGTGTCGCGCCGCGCCTCCGCCAGCAAAGTGGCAAGGGTGGCCTCGGCCTTCTCCACGATGGGCCAGACGCCACTGTACAGGCAGCTCGGCAGCTCGGTGTCGCGTAGCACTGTCGAACGGAAGGTGAACCACCACGGATGTGACTGAGGTATGGTGGATGTCGACGTCGATGACGTGCCGCCGGCGCCGCGCCCCCTCCCACCACTGCTGCCATCGCCCCCTTCGCTGCCTTGATTGGATGCAGCAGCCATGTGCACCTCCCGCGTCACCAGTGTGGCTGCCAGCCCCACCATCAGGAGCAGCGACTGTGCCGGCTGCGGCAGAAGCGCTAGAGCAAATCCGTCCGCCTTCAGCAATCGAGGGAGCGGTCGCGGCATCAGCAGCGACACGTCGAGTACAAACGACGCCAGCTCTGTTGTCCAGAGCACGAGGAACGGCTGCTCAAGCAAATCATCTAGCAGGCTATGGCTGAGTACGAGGCACATAAGGGCAAGCGTGGCTGCCACGGTGCCAAGGGCCTCCTTCTCCGTCTGTGGACCGAGAGTAGAGGCAGCCATGTGTGTGACTGTAGTGCCATTGAGCGAAGCACACGCGTCCCCATCACCCAGTGCAGCAGCGCCAGTGACGGAAGGGCTCCCCTTGCCGCTGGCGCGTGCCTCTGCTGCTGCTGCTGCTGCTGCCGGCGTAGTGAGCGCAGATGCAGAGGACACAAAGAGGCCCTGCAGCCCCAGTACACGGCGGGCGATCAGGTACATGCCCTCGAGCGTGGTGCCAAGCGCATCTCTGGACAAGGTGAGGCGTCCTCTACCGCCGCCGACACCACTGTTCAGCTCCGTCACGGACGACCCAGCAGGTAGATCCATACGTCTGGCAAAGGCGGCGCCGCCACGGCCCAGCCTGTGGTGACTGCCAGTCCGTACCGTGAAGCCCATGTGGCGCAGCGTCGTCGTCTCCTCGCCGCGCGGATGACCGTAAAGCAGCACGAGCTCAGTATCGCCACTCTCAGAGCCGCCACTGCCTCCCTTACACGCGAATTTCCCCGCGCGTAGCTGTAAGCGCATCGCATGGTAGAGCAGCGGGTGTTGACGCCGGACCGCCTGCTCCTCCGCAGACACGGTCGGCCCCCGGTGGAACCCGCCGCGGGGCCGCTTACGAGCTCCGACCGTTGTCGACGAGGACGCCAGCGCACTCGGCCCACTTTTCGCACGAGTCTCTGCGTGGTGCGTTCCGCCTACGGTGAGTGTGTTGGTGGTGGTACCGGCGTCGACCCGCGCTGAACTTGCGGCATGGCCAGCGGTGCTGTCCAGTGTGTTCTGAGTCGGTATCGGAAGCATCAGCAGCGTGCGTGAGGCGTAGACGTCCATGCGCGGAGTACCGACCGTCTCGTTCAGCGTGCACGTCCACCACCGTAGCGCAGGTTGCTGCTCTAGCTGATCGCGTGGGAGGTCGCCGTTGGCGGCCTGCTGGCTCTTCACGTCGGGTACACGGAGGACGGGAAGCAGATACTCGAGCGAGGTGAGGTAGTGTGTCTCGAGAAGCGATTCGGGCTCCGTACAACGCACCGCAAAGCCTAGCCGGCAGTGGCCTGAGGAATGCCTAGGAGGGCGAGGGTGGGCTGTCATATCCTGTCCATTCACACCCACAGACGCTCGCTTGCATGACTGCAGCGCTTCCACCCCACCGCGGCGCTCCGTGTCGACGGACTTGCTCTCCGGCACCAGTGCCCCACATCTGCAGTACGGCTCCGTGCCGAGATGCAGTCCGTGTGAGTCGATGACGTAGGACACAAAGCGACCATGCGCACGGGTGGAGGTGCGCGTCGACGCCAGTGCAGGCAGGTAGTCGATCGACCCTTGGCGTGCCGCCACGCCTGGAGGCACCCACACCCCAAACACCGACCCACGCCCAATCAAGTGAAACGGCAGCAGCAGCGCTGGGGGCGGCATCCACAAGCGTAGGGCCGGACTTCCGCAAGCGGACGCCAGCAGGGGCGAAGTTGCCCACGTTGTGAAGGTGCGTGGCTGCGAAGCCGGCAACGCGGTGGCCGCGCTATGCAAAGCCTCTTCTACAAGCACACAGTTGAAGATGGCTGGCAGTGACTTGGTAAAGATATCTTCTGCGTCTTGCGGCGCGATGCCCTGACGGGCGAGGACGGCGCTCATGTGGATGTTCTCTTCACGAAGGGCCGAGTGCACGCCATCGAGGTACGCCACCATCTTCAGCAGACACGAGAGCCAGTAGTTGCGCGCGTCGCATAGGCGATGGTGATGGAGCGCCTGCACGGAGGCATCAGCGCAGGAGGAAGACTGTGTCCTGGGGAGTCCCGACCTCCGGCGAGGCGCGCTGCCGTCAGAGAGAGTTGTCACCTCCCCCATCACTTCTGTTGGTGCGCTTGTGGTCGTCACGCGTGACTGGGGAGTGGAGGTTTCTACCGACATGAGATCGAGCCACTCGTTCACGAGCGCCGTCGCCACCTGCTGCACCAGAGGTTCTTCCTCGCTTACGAGGGTGATGGTGGCGCGGAGCAGCAGTGCATGCTTCTGCTCAGCCGTCGCGGATGTTCCATTGAGAGTGCTGTTGCCGCAGTCACAGGTGCGGTACCCTGCGCCAAACCCCTCTCCCCTACCATGCGGTGTCTTATCATTCGTTTCCCCGACATCGCCGTCCACTGTCCCATCACGGAGGCGAGCAGAGACGCGTTGCTGTTCCTGCTGCTGCAGCACGGAGAGAACAGCCGCGAGTGTGCTGCGGAGGTGCTTGTCTCCGCCACCCCCTCCATCGCCCTCATTCTTCGACAGTTTAGGAAGCAGCGAGGAGGACGCTGCCCATTTCGTCCAGGACGCATCGAATGGCAAACGTCCCTCGCAAGCTCGCTCCCCGTCGCGGCGGCGCCGCCTCGTGCGATCACCACTCGTACTGGATGCGAGGTGGCGCTCCGCCCGCTCTGGTCTATTCTGCCGCTTCATGCCTCGCTGCCCGCTGCCGCCGCCATCGCCGCGACCGCCTCTGCGCCGCCCGCCACCCCATCCTCGACCAGCCGCTGGTTTCCGCCCACTTGCAATGCAGCCATCGACCGCGTCACTCGTCCGATCACTGTTTGCCCGCGCGCTCTCTATGCTGCTGTGGGAGTCGCGGCTACCGCTTCGGCTGGTACGACTGTTGCTGCTCGTGCTGCTGAATTCGTTTTCACTGGAGTCGCCGCTGTCCCCATGAGGGGACCAGGACGCGTATGAGGAAGTCTCAGAGTTTGTCCTGGTCATATTACCGTGTCGCACCGACTTCGCTTTGCTACCGCTGCTGGGCACAGTGCACACCTCCTCCACCCTCAAAAAATGCAGTACATGCAGCGCCCACACGCTTGCGGGGCACATGGCGGCCAGCTCCGCATGCACGTCAACTGCCGCTGCCAGGACGCTGATGGAGTGCGCAGCTGTCTCTGCTGCCACCTTGCCGCCGCGCTTGCTTCGCCGCTTGACAGGGCTGTTGTGTGGTGTATCGGAAGTGGCGGTTGTCCAGGGCCGCAGCACGAGGCTGCCTTGTTCTCCTTCCAGGGTTGCGCTGCCAACCTCCAATGCAGATTTGTCTTCTGAGGCAGGGGTTGCTTGTGCAGACCGGCGCTGTTGCTGGGCCCGCGTGGTGATGTCGCGCTTCGCTCGATAGAGTGCTGCGTAGTTGGGGCACCACAGACAACCCGCGTGCAGAAGCACGGTGAGAAACAAGCTGTCATTGCCGATCACCCTTCGCCACACGGTGATGCACCGCCGCCAGCGCGTATAGCTCTGTACGATGATGGCTGGAGTCGCGCATGCCAGATCAGATCCGAGCGAGGAAGAGGAGATGGCTGAGGGACTTGTGGCGTTGCTGCGACCGTTGTCACTGCTGCAGCCAGGGTAAAGGTCATCACCGGATCGCTGGGTCGGCGCAGCTGAAGCCGGCGCGTATGCATCTGACGGGTGAACAGAGAGAAACTCATAGAGAGAAGGCAGCAGTTTTTCAAGGTTACTACTGGCGCTCATGACGAGAATTGGCGAAATGAGTTGAGGCGGCTTCTCTACGGAGTCTCACCACTGTCGGCAGCGTAATTCGAGCGGAGTCCTGATGACTTTGACGTGCGCTGCGCTGTGCGTCTTGGGACCACTCTTTGTGTCGGAGGGCGCGCGGGTTTTGTTTGGCCAGTCGCTCCCCTTCTCCCCCCTTTTCGAGCCTTTTCCGCGTGTGTCTGCCGTGTCGACGTGCACGCGCGCGTGTTCGAGCTGTGCGTGCACGTGATGAATGAAGAGGAAGAGGGGAGGGGGAGGAGGCAGGGAGGCGGAGAGGGTGGTAGAGAACGCCGCGCAAAATGCGAAGCAGCAGGAGGGTTGGCGTGCTTGAGTGACCAGCACACACGCGCACCTGCACGGTGTGTGCAAACACCACACCAGAGCGACGGAGAAGGAGGTTTGCGTTTCTATTTTCGATTTTGTTTTCACGTGAGACTCGCGTCGCACGCTCACGACCACTGAGGACATCACCAGCGCGCACGTTCGTGTCCACTTCTGAAGGCATAAATCCCGCAGGTGCCGTCCCGGAAGCGAAGACGAGCACACCTCCTCCCTACCCCAGTCAAAGTGGCACACAACGCGCCGGAAGTCCCTCCCCCACCGCGCCACGAGCCGCTTGCGCCAAAGACGAGAAAACAGCGAGAGCCGTTGTAGCCCAGCATTCCTCGTCCTTCACCTTCGTGTATGCGGGGAAGTGCGGGGGTGGGGAGGAGCGGAAAGACTGCCGTGCTTGGGTACGAGTGCTTGTGGTATGTGTGAGTGGGCTGAGTGGGGACGGAGAACGTGAGGTGAATAAGATTGATGAGTGACCCGTGAGTCGGTGGAGGGCGAGAACGAGGGGGTGTGGTAGATTTCGCACCAGACTGCTCTTTCCCCCGCTTCCAGTGTCCGATGGCAGCCGAGACGACGACGCAGCAGCGCTGCTGATATCACTGCTGTAGGCCTTGTCCGCACCAGCACAGAGGCGCATCTGCGGTTCCGCGCTCGAGCACACCGACTGCTAAACGAATTTTTCCCAGTTACCTTCCCCCCCCCCGCTCCCCCGGTGCCTTGCTGAGGAGAGCCCTCTGAGCCTACCGTGTGACGCTGTTCGCTGTCGCGCAGCTTTGCCACAGTGCCCCTTGTCCGCCTTTCCCTCCTAAACTCACAGAGAGCGCTGCAGTCGGTGCTCAGTCACAGGCGTTGTACAAGTGCAGCATGAGCTCTTGCATGTTGCCCTGATTCATTTTCTCCACAAAGGCCGGGTCAGCCACGCGCAGGAAGAGGTTCTGCCGCTTCTCATCTGCCAGCGAGCTCGGCACCGATGGATCTCCCTTCTTCACGGCTGCCGCGTACTTTGCTTTCTGTGCCCGGATGAACGACAGGTCGTCACCGACACGGTCAGGGAATTTGTTCTCTGAGAAATTCATAAACCCGGCAGTGTACTCGTGTCCGGGGAAGACGAAGGTGACCGCGTCGAGGGCGTAGTTGTTATCCTGGTTGATGTGGTACACCTTTTCAATCGCGCGGCACATGTCCCTCTCGTCTCCCTCGAAGAAGGCGCCAATGCCGGCGATGAACACGGTGTCGCCGGTGAAGAGGGCGACACCGTCGTTGGGGTGCTGCGGGTGGTGCACCTTGTACAGTACGTGACCGCGGGTGTGGCACGGCGCATCGATTACCTCAACGGAGAGCTCTCCAACCTGGACCCGGTCGCCTTCGCGGACTGGCTGTGTGACAGCAGGGACGTCGTCGTTGGCACCGCCGATCACCACCACTGGCACCAAGCTATTCATCGCCTCTAGCTCTGCCTTGAGCTTCGCGTTGCCACCTGAATGATCCCAGTGCTTGTGGGTACTAAGAATGACGCGGAAGTTGTACGTGACGCCGGTGTTAGCTTGCTGCTTCAGGTGCTCCTCGATGTACTTCAAAATGGGCTTGTAGTCGGCATTCACATCCACGGCTGCGAGCGTGTGGGTGGCATGATCGTTGATCAGGTAGGAGAAGTTATCCTTAAGGGTGGGCACCACCGTGACGGAGAAGGTGGAGCCGAACTTCTTCGTGTAGTAGTTGCGCATGACGCCAGGTAGTACCTGAACAGTTCTGCGTAGATGTGCGCGGGTGTTGAGTGCGTGGGTGCGAGTGGGGAGGCGCTGAAGAAAGAGCCTGTGTAGGCGGCGAAAGTGGTGGAGCGAGTAGAGCGAGATCGAGAGGAGGAGGCAGGGGGGAGGGGCAGCCATTAGTGATGGGAAGGGAGAAGGGCTCTCAAGGTACGGGTGAGCAGGGACGGAAGCCTACAGGAAGAGGCCGGGAGTGGGGCAGCGAGGCATGAGAGAAGCGACTTGCCAGACTTCCCTCCTAAGGACACAGCTGCCACGAGAGATGAGGGAGGTGTAGTCGATGCACGCAGGCGACAGACTAGTCCGCCGTAGCGCGGGGCAGCCCAGACGTGTATGTGGGGATGCGCATCTGCCCATAGAAGCTCCTCCCCCCTCCCCTCCCCCCCCACAGTTGCCTCGCGGTGGAGCCGCCCATGCCGAGCGCGCGATCCGCGAGTGTGTTGTTCAGCTTCGTCGCTGCTTTTACCTTTCGTTTCTTCTGTTTGCCAGCTGCGAGCGCTGAGACACACATCACCATGCGAAGCGCCCAGACGTACCAAGGGAGACAACTTAACAGACATCGACACTCACACATGCGTAGGCTGCAAGGCCGATCACAGCGGCCACACCTGCGCCCCAAAGGGAGGGAGAAGGCAGAAGAAGATAAAGTGTGTGTGGGGGGGGGGGGGAGGAGGGGGAGGGGAAATAAGGAGCGTCAAGGGTTCGACCCCTGCGCCCAGACAAAGAAGCCACGCGATCTTCACGAGTAGAAGTCGTACGTCTCCTCTCCCGTCTTCTTGATCACCGTACGGTACGCATTCTCGATGTCTCGCGGCAGAATGACGTAGCGATTCTTTCGCACTGCCAGCATACCCGCTTCCTGGCAGATTGACTGGATATCAGCCCCGCTCAGCTTCTCCGGCCGCGTAACGTAGTCTTCGAGGTCCACTTCCGGCGACAGGTTCATCTTCGATGTGCACACTTGAAATACAAGGCGTTTCTGGCGGCGGTCGGGGTAGGGGAACTCAATCTTGCGATCGAGGCGGCCAGGGCGTAGCAACGCGGGGTCCAGCGTATCCCAGCGGTTTGTGGCCATGATGACCTTCACGTTCGTTGTCTGGTCAAAACCATCCATCTGGGTGAGGAGCTCCACCAGCACACGCTGCACCTCGCGATCGGCACCGGTCTGGGCATCAAAGCGCTTGGTCGCGATGGAGTCGACCTCGTCAATGAAGATGATCGATGGCGCGTTCTCGCGGGCGAGGCGAAACACGTCACGCACCTTGCGAGGGCCCTCGCCGAGGAACTTCTGCACAAACTCGCTGCCGACAACGCGGATGAAGGAGGCCTTCGTGTGCCGTGCCACAGCTTTCACCAGCATAGTCTTGCCGGTGCCGGGCGGACCATAGAGCAGCACACCGCGGGGAGGGTCAATACCGATCTGCTCGTACAAGCCCGCGTGGGTCAGCGGCAGCTCCACCGCCTCGCGGATCTCCTGCTTCTGCATGTCCAGGCCACCCACGTCTGAGTACGTGACGTCGGGCCTGTCGCTCGAATTGAGCAGCGTGATTGTTGCGTCTGTTTCACTCGGTAGCAGCTGCACGCAGGCGTTGCTGCTCTTGTGCAGGCCGACGCTGACGTTCGGCTTGAGGTGCTCCTTGTTGAGGGTAGAGAGGATTCGCACAAAGTACTGTGAGCCGCTCGTGCCGCTCACGATGCCGCGCACGCTGTCCACAGCCTCGACGAAGTTGCCGAGGACGAGGGGCACGGCCTGGATGCGCTTCACCTCCTGCTTCGCCGCGCTCTCTTCCTTCATCAGCTGATGCGTCTCGGTCCTGCAGATCATCGTCTTCAGCTGTGTGTGCTTGATATCTTTGCTAAGCTGCTCGTACTCCTCGAAGAGGGAGCGATTCGTGTGAGCGTTCTTCTCTATCTTCTTGGCGGTAAGAGCGGAGGTCCTCGTCGCCGACCCGGATGCGACGCTGAGGGTGGCCATTGTTACTCTAGAGCAGGTTTCAGTGAGGGGCAGCTGCTGACCTTTGATAGATTGAAGATGCCGACAAGGACAGTGCCAGCACGCGTCTTCTCTCACTCTTTGCTCTCCTAACAGGGTGCGCTCAGAGAGCGAAAAGGGGGGGGGGGAGAGAGAGAGGTAGAGGTAGAGAGAGAGCGGCGACCCGAGGATGCACCGCCGATGAACACCTTCGGAAAACAAGCCGGTCGGAGCAACCAAACAGAGGGAGAGAGCGAGAGAGAATGTATTTCAATCAAATCAACGGGGGTGTAATTCGGCAATCACACGTACTGCCCGTGTGTGGGTGGCGTGTTTGCATGTGGTGCGGTGAAGTGGTGCCAAAGACGAGGCGCGACGAGAGGGGGAATGTGCTCATTGGCGAGGAGTGCGCGAAGGAGAGAGAGAGAGAGTGAGCGAGTGCGCTGTGAATGAGAGGATTGTGGGACGACGTCCATGCGTGGCGCATGCGGTGTGCCACTCTTGCAGACTCTGCTCCTCTGCCCGTGCACAGGCTCACTGGAGTCAGCCTGTGTAGGCCCATCCTCAGCCAGCAACGGTGGAGGGGTAGGGAGGGGCCTTCGTCACGGTTGCTGCAGCAGCGCTACGAGCTTCCCACCGCAGCCTGCCACGCTGGTATACGAACAATGATGAGTGGTGGTGGAGGTGGGGGGGCGGTGAGGGTGATGCGCTTCCCCCCCTCCCCCCACTTCCATACGTTTTGATTGCACAAATCTTGTTCTTAGCGTTACAGAGTATTCTGGTAGTGCAAGAGCGTACCCGAGTATGCGGGCTCAACACACTACATCGATCCGTGCCAGCGCACACGCAGAAGCCCACGGAGACTGAGCGAAGTGGTGCACAGAGAGAGAGAGGGAAGGAGGGAGAGAGGGAGGGAGGGACAGCCAGAGATGGAGAGACGCAACACCGGAGAGAAATAAGAAAAAGCGCTTCAAAGCCGCCGTCCAAGCCCGGCGTTAGGCGCGCCGACAGGGGGCACTGGCAGGCAGGCCGCTCTACGCATGGAGGTGAAGGGGTAGCCCGACCACAGCGACTGGGCCCACCCACGGACACAGCACAGCGTAGATGTGGAGGCCAAAGGAATGTGGGAGGGAGAAGATGGGCGCACAGACACGCGCAACGTACAATGAAGGAGAGAGGGCGGGGCGGGCGGAGGAGGCGGGTCTGTAGCCGACGACTCTCTACACACGAGAAGGGCAACACCGGAGGACGCAGACGGGCAGTGCTGCGCCGCAGCAAATGAAAGTGCGAGGAGAGGGCAAAGTGGTGAGAGAGAGAGAGAAGGGGGGGGGAAATAGAGAGCGCCGTGCAGGCGACGTGCGAGGCTGGTCGAGGGACGTGGCACCGTGAAAGCCTGAGGTGAGGGGCGAGCGGAGGGAGAGAGGGAGGGGAGGGTGAGTTTGTGTGTGCGTGTGTAGGGGGTCAAAGCAAAGGACAAAACGAACCCGAGTAAGCAAAGACAAACAGGGGAGAGAGGATGGGGCCCATCACAGCAGGCGTTCGGCGCGTAGCTCTGGAATGGAGGGCCGCCCCCCCTTGATGAATTGGAGTAGAGCAAACAATGTACGTAAGAAACAGTGCCGAAGATGTGGGCTCGTGCTTGTGGACATTCCCCCCTCCTCCCCACGGCAGAGACGAGCACCTACCCATGAAGAGAAGCTCTTACTTCGCATTGCGCGAGGCTTCCGCGTCGCCTAGCACGTTGGCGCGGACCCCTTCACCTTCATTACTGCTGCTTCGCGTCTCCACTGGCGCAGCGCTGCCTTCTGATCGTCACTGGTGACGGGCGGGACCGGCGCGTCTTCCTGCTGTAGTTGCTTGAGCATCTCCAGCGTTGCAGAGGCTGCTGGAAGCGCCGCTGTCTTGGGGCTGCGCGATTGAGGAGACGTACGCTGCTGTTTGTGAGTGGTGTGATACGAGACGCGCGCGGCGGCAGCCCTGTAGGGAGTCGCCTTCGGCGAAGGATGCTGCCGCAACCGTGCTGATTCAGAGGAGATGCTTTCCCCACTCTGGAGGGTGGGGCGTAGAGTGGGCGAACGTCTGGAAACAATGGAGGGGTGCAGAGCAGGCAATGCACCACTGAGAGGCGTCACCAGACTGGCAATAACCGCTGCCGAGGCACCGTTGGCGCTCGTCGGTTGCGCCCATCCGGACTGACGCCGCGCTGTGCTCAGCTGCATGGGGCTGCAGGCCGCACGTGGGCCCCCGTTGCGGCTCTCCGCACCTCTACTACCCTTGCAGAACGCCTGCATACCGTATGACGGCCAGGTGGCCGGGATGGAGCCTGCAGCTCCGGAGAGTGCTGTCAGGCTTTCCGTGGCGGCAGCCGGACCGTTGGAGCAGACGCTCTCATCCTGCGTTGCGGAAACTAAGTTGACTGACAACAACGGCGCCTCACGATGGCGGTGGCGGGACTTCTGCCGCTTCGGTGACGGTTGCACTCGCTCAGTGGATTTACAGCCGCGCTGAGCGACGTGATCTTGCGCCTCCAATCCAGCGATGACTTGCTGCTCGGGCATCATCAGGATCCCGCTGCCGCTGGAGACAGGCGCCTCGCCTAAACTATTGGCGCTTCCGCTCCTCGATACACACCACGACGCTGCGCCTGTGTCAGAACTACTTCGAGAGCTGCCGCTTTCCATGTGCGGCGAGTGCTGGGGATCACGCACAGTTTTGCAGGCAGTTGATGCACGAGAAAGCTGCGAACCATTCGTGACATCACGCGAGTTCATTGGCCTACCCAAGCCGCAGATTTCAGGGCGTGTGTGCATCTCGGGTGACTGGCGCACGCGCGGAGAGTGCGGTGGGGCCTTGCGCTTTGCCTCGAAGCGGCGAATCGCCTCCGATACGCGGTTGCGCAGCGCTGACGACGCATCACTGTTACTACAATAGCCTCTGCCATGGAGGTTCACGGCGGTAGTACTTGTGCGTCCGCTGAACAGGACAGATGCCGAAGTTGGGGGAGTCGATGCCGCAGCAGGGACAGGTTTTGCAAAGCGCTTCCGCGCCTGGTGTCCAGAGCTGGATTGGCGGCTCGTTTGTGTAGGAGTCGGTGGAGCGGTACTGCTGGGCATCTGTGCTGAATCGGCCCGCGTACTTGACGTTCTGCTCTGCGCCGCGCTCACGACTTTGACAGTGTTGCCCCTATTTGTAGCTTTCTTCTTTTCCTCTACCGTGTGCGTGCGCAAGGGTTTCTTTGAGGGCTTGTCCACATGGCGGCACCGGCGTCGGTGCGCTGTGGTGTTAGTGAGCGCACCCTCTTCATCCGCTGCCCCTTCCTCGTCCTCAGTCGCTTCACCCTCCTCTCCTTTTCCTAGTGCTCCCTCAGCTCGTGCGAGACGACGCTGAAGCAACTCACACTGCTGGCAGGCCGTTCGCAGTGCCATCCACAGCTCTTCCTTAGTGGCATTCGCGTTACGAAGCACCTCATGGACAGTTGGAGGCACGGCCACCTGGGTGATGAGAGAAGACATGGTGATATACGCGACATCCCCGTCCCTCGATCGCGCCGCGCCGTGGCGATCGCTATTGTGGTCGTGGTTAGGCCTACGTTCCTTCGTCCCATCGTCGCGGCTCCCTCCTGGTTTGATGTCGCGGCTACAGTCGCCATGGTCGTGAGGGTTACCCGCATGGCCTGACCTCTCCGATGGGCGACTGCGCTGCTCCGCATCCGTGGTGTACCGCGCGAGGTGCATGCTGGGGGAAGCAGTGGATGAAAACCTCAAATCGGACGAGCTGCTTTCGCTCTCATCGGTGTGCTGCGACGATACCTCAGGGGGCAAACCGCTTTCTGTTGAGGAGCAGCCAATGACCGGAGCAGAGGAGGAACCGACACCTTCGCACTCCGGCAACAACGGCGCCTGCGTTGCAGTAGCCTTGGTAAAGGTGTGGCTCTTGCTTTCCTTCGCCTGAGGACCACTTTGCGTGACAGCAGTGACAGAGCAGCTAGTTAGAGAGCTCGCAACACTGCGAGGAGGGACGACATCGCTGCAGCCGACGCCCGCTGCCTGCCTTTGCCGAGTCACGGATGGCGTTGCTGCGGTCGCTGCTGCTGTCCCATCATCAGGCAGGTCGGTACCCGCCGGTCGTCGCTTCTCAATGGCGGGGTGCACCCAGGTAAGGAGTGGCGCAGTGACTCCCGTCGACTCTGATCGGCCCTCTGCCTCCACATGCCCCACCGCTGCGGCGGCGCCAGCATCTGAGGCATCTTCATGACCGGCTCGAGTGCTGCTGCTGCTCAGCGGCGGCAGTACGCGGGATTTTTCTGTCGGGGTCGTCTGAGGCGACGACGTCGACGACGACGCCGCCAATGATGCCGCCGCGTCAGCCCAGAGGAAGAAGGTTTGATAGAGGCGGTGACTAGCGTTAGAGAGATTCCGGCCCCTGGGAGAAGAGAAGAACAGGACGCATGCGGAGACGCCAGCGGTTGTTAGGGGAGTCGTTGCGCTGCTGCTGTTTAGAGCAGCAGCGGCACTCGTGTCACAGCTCAGCTGTGGTTCAATTTGTTGGCAAGGCGAGGGTGTGCCAAGCGGCTCCGCACTCACCTTAGACACCGCCGTTGTGGGTGTGGAAGAGGAAATCGGCGCGAGAATTGGATTCACCACACTACTACTCGCGCCGTCTCCAGCAGCAGTTCTTGCGGTGCCGGCACCGTGGAGGAGGGTGAATAGCTGGGGTCGCAGGAGTGACGATGTAGAGTCCGTAATGTCTGTCGAGGACGACAACTGGTGCAGCAGGGGCTCATGATCCTGTGTGTCTGACACAGCGTGGTGTTCGGCATCGATGCGCTCAGCCTCACAGTCTTTGTTGCCTCTCCCTGAAGTGGTTACAGAGGCACCAGGAGTACCTGTGAGAACGCTGGCAGAGGTGAGCGATGAACACATTCGCTCCTGCGTCCTACGCTCTGGTGTCATGCTGGCCTTTTCGGGTTTGCCTTCTTTGCTGCCACCGTCTGAGTCAGGCGGGGCGGGGAATGACGACTGCGCCAGCGGCATGGCAGCAGCAGCAGCAGCAGACGGTCACCTCGAACTCGGCTACGAAGGGGAAGCAGATGCCAGAAACGAAGACACAGAGAAGTCCAATGAGCCCTGAGCGACAAGCAAGTCAACGAGGCGTACGGAGTCGATCAGGAGACAAAGTCGATCCGACGCTTCTGAGGGGCGCAAGACACGAGGCGGCAGGATAAGAGGTGGAGGAAAGAAGCCGATAACGACAGAGAAGTGGGGGATCAACGATGTGCGCGTGTTGCCCTTCGACTCCTGCGGCGAGCACACACGGGGGGACAGCAAAATAAATCAGAGAGAAAGCAGCAGAGGTGCTGAAGCTTCACTGCTGGAGCTCACTGGGCGGTAACAACGTGTGTGTGTGTGTGTGCGGGAGCGGGTGAGGAGGTAAAGCGATGCGGCACCCAGACAGAGGGAGGTAGAAGAACAGGAAACACTCAAGAAGATGCCGCAGCAGGAGCAGGATCAGTCACGATGACTCGAGTACGGAAGTGGTGGGTGGAGAGAGACCAGTGATGATGAAGGAAAGAAGAGAAAGCTAAGAGAGAGACACGTGGCCAAGCATACAAGCGACGACAGATTGGCAGGACTGCGCGTGCCTGAGCGGGGGTGAATGCAAAGATGAGGAAGGGAGAGGAGGGAGAGACACGATTGCCTAACAGTGCGAAAAACGAAAGTGTTGTAGGGCCAATTAAAGTAGACGAATGCAGGTAGAAGGAGATGTATAAAGAGGCAGCGGCTGGGAGCCCACGAATGCGGCTACCTTCGCTTTACCCCAGTACACGGGCTCACACACACACACACACACAGAGCCGCACCTACAGGGACAGGGGGGGGGGGGAGGGAACAGGATAGCTCGAACAAGTGCGATGTACGGTGGGTGCGCCCGGTCTATATGAAACAGCACCTACCGAGCACGGCTTCTCGTCTGCAGCTGAGAACAACGCTTGGAGGACTTTGGATACCAGTACGACTCGCCTGGGCGCGGACACACACGATAACACAGGGGAGATCAAAGTGGCAAAGGATGCGGTCGTCTGTTCATCCTTATGTGAAATGGCGTCCTGGCGAAACACCACAGCAAATCTGCGAAGCACGCAGCTGAGGGGTAGGGTTGAGGACAATGACAGCGATGCCTGTCGGCACTACGCACTCGAGAACAGGCTCGAAGAGACAGAAGAAGTAAGAGAACAATGCGCACTGCTAGTCAATGAAACAAGGTGGAAGACACAGAAGGGGATGTCGTGAGAGACGCACCCCCCACACGCTCCTGCACGGCGCCGACTCACCAGAGAACAGGACCAAACCAAAGACGGCGTAGTGGGGGAGAGTAGGAGCACGGGAAAGAAAGCAGCGAGAGACAAGGGAGGAGGACCGTGATGTATGTGGGCGAGGTAAAGCCACAGTGACGATGGAAAGCCCACGAGAGAGGCAGATATGGTGCCGGAAGAGAAGGAGGAGACTCAAGCTGTAGAGCGTGGAGAGAAGAGACACGGTGGGCCCAGTAAAACGACGAGAGGGCAGGAGGACGTTAGCGCCAGCAAAGACGCGAGATGCTTCTGTAGCCGGCAGCGTCGTCTGCAGTGTAGCAGGAAGGGCGGGGGATAAGAATGATAAGCACAAACCCACCCACACGCAGACACGCTCACAGACAAGCGCTCACGCAGCGCTCTCCAGTGTCCCTGTAGGCGCGAGAAGTTCGACGGAGAAGAAAAAGCTCCACAAGACGTTGGCACGAGAAGGCGAAGAACACACACACACACACACGCGAGGCGACGCGTGAGTGTGCGCGAGGGCGTCAACCACGCCTACGCACAGGGGAGGAGGAGCGCAGCGGTGGAAGGCAGTGACCCGAACGTCAGAGCGAGGAAAGTAGGCGCAATGCACAAGCGAGGTGCCACCATGCGCTTGTCTGTGTGGGTGGGGTGTCCCCTAATGTCCGTAAAAAAAAAAATAGCCGCCTTTCTGCACAAGAGAGAGAGGAGGGGGGGGGGGGGAGGGGGGAGATTGGCACTACCCAACAACAAGCCTTGATTGAGTGAACACCTGCGTGTGTGTGTGTAATGCCCAAGAGGGGGGAGGGGGGAGGGAGAGGGAGAGGGAGAGGTAGCGGATGGGTGCTAGAGGCAAGCGTAGACACAACACAGAGTGCGAGCGCAGCCGTATGTCGGCAATGCCCCACGCACGTCGGTGTAACATCACGAGGACAGCACAAGAGAGAGAAACGAGCAGCTTTTCTTTCTATGTATTTCTTCTACCACAAGCAACTTAGCAGGCACGCGCTTGCAGCCACAGTCTACCGACGTCTGTCCCCCCACAACCCAATCTTGGTTGCCTGGGACAAGCTGCCTGCCGCGGAGTCGGGCCATGCGTCTCACGGGCCCCCTTCTCGTCTTTCCCTGCGTACGCGCTGCGCGATGGGTGCCACCCGGACTTGTGGGTGGACGCCACGCCTTGGTGCGAACGGGCCGCGTTCAGGGCCCAGCTCGAGGGCGGAGGCGGTAGCGTCTGCCGTGCGGGCAACAAAGGGTGGTCCGGGTGCATGCCCGATGGGTTCGAGGAGGAGGCCGGCCAGCCACAGGTCAAGTCCCTCGGAGACTCTCCAGAGCGGAGTCTGGAGGACTTGATAGTGCCGCTTGGGGTGCTCCCGCCATGCTTCCGGCATCTGTGCTGCACCAGCCCACTCGGTCGGGTGTGGGAGATGCTGCGTGTTTCGCACACGTGCGCTTCGGGGCTGGTTGGTGCGGATCTCTCCGTGCCTTGTTCACGTGCGATACCCCCCGGCCAGCTGAGCTTCACAGCGCGTGCCGCCCCCGGCGGGACGTCGCCGTGAGTCTGTGGCAGCAGCGGGTGTGCCAGGCGGGAGGGCCCCGTGCATAAGCGTGCGCTTGCGCACCGAGAGTGTGGCTGTGGACTCCTGCGATCCCACGCACGGTGAGGTGGGCGGCATCATCCGGGAGCACGCAAAGAGTGCATAGAAAGGGAGGAGTCACTCTACAGGGGTGGACGCGCAGAGTCGCACACAGGGAGAAGGGCCTGGTGCCGTGAGGACAGGGGGCTACATGAGTGCGCCGGTGATGACAGGGACTCGAGTGCTCAGTGCTGCACCTCCGTACTTGCGGTTCCAGCCAGTAACAGGGCGAGATGCCCCCGCGTGGCTATGAGGCGCAAATGAAGCCAAAGGTGTCGCTCCGTCATGGTACGCGTCTCGCCGCATTGGATCTCCCCTGTGCTCCCCTCCACCCCCGACGCTGTTCACCATTCACGTTTGACTTGTCGCCGGTAACCTGCCTTCCCTGCTGAGCAATTAAGAGTCAAACGACACGCATAAATGTCATGACGAGTGTAGTAAGCGGCTGAGTCCTCAGGTCATCCCCACCCACCGACACACACACACACAGCGCAGCGATGCGCACTCTGCTGTCTGCTGTCTGCTGTCTGCGCCCTCTGAAGCCCCAGCTTCGAGACTTGTTCTACTCGTCGTCAGTGTCTGAGCTTGCGTCGCTGCAACTTGAGCTAAGTGCGGCCGCGCCGTGCTCGGCGCCACTATGCTTGCGGTGCTCCTCTGCGCTTTGGTGGTTGGGATTGACACTGTAACGCCGGGTGCCCTTGGGGGTGGACATTAGCCGACGCGGCCGTGGCGATGCGAAAGCCTGGTCAGCACTGCTGCTGCTGTCACTCAAGAATGCGGATGTGTCCTTCCTGGCGCCGAGGGGAGAGGCTACAGCAGTCCTCAAAGTCGTGGCAGACGCCTCCTGATGTTCCACCGTGCGCAGCAACGCATGACGTGAGCGTGACCCGCTGCTGTCAAACGACGCAGAGCTGCGCTCGTTTGCGGCATGCGAGGCCGTATTGAGAGCGGCGCTGCACGCCGTGTCGTTTTTTAGCCTTTCGTTGAAGATCTGCAGGACTTCAGGGGCAAAGTGAATCGGTTTGACGGCGGTATCACCGACAGAGGTGGCGCTTCGAGCCCCTAGCGAGGCGTGGCGGGACTCCCACAAGCGCTGCAGCCTCGCCGCTACTGAAAGTGCGGGATCAGCGATGCATTTAGTTGTCTGCTCTTCCTTCCCTGGCAACACGTCGCGTGATACCGCTCCTTCGTACGCGACGGGCACCTTCTCATACAAGATGATGTACGGCGTCTCCCACGCAGAGTAGACACCACCTCCGTACCCGTGTAGGATGCGGCGCATCGTGTCCGGCTCAACTATGTGCACGCTGGAGTCGTTAAGCATCACCCAGTTCTCGTACAGGCGGCCGCCGCTCACGGACACGGCAGCGGTTGGCAGAGTTGGCAGTGAGGAAAGGGTTGGGGACTGCACCGTCTCCCCTGTGCCGGCCGAGAAGGAAACCAACGTGGGCCCATCCTTCGACTGTTGTCCTGCGCCTTCCACATCGGTGCACCTTGACGAAGCGCCGCCCGCGTCCACTGTTGTCTGAACCACTTCCGCATTGGAGAAGTGGGTTTCTGTGGAAAGGCAACTCGTCAGGGCGGCCCCCAGCTCCTCCACATACGCGCGCATGGACCGCAGGTCCGCATCAGCACTCACATGGTGCTCGTCTTCGTCGTGGTTGATATCATCGATGTTCACCTGTGCCGGTGCCGCTACCGGACGGCGTGTGAGGGTAAAATAGTGGCCGCTACTCGGGGTGAAGCCACTGTGGATAATGATGGACTGCAGACGGTACGCAATCCACACTGGAGCCGCCGGTGTCGCAGAGCGCGGTGCTGTAGGGGCTCGATGGGAAGGGGTGTTGTGGTGATGGTTGTCTTCGTGTTGTGTGCTGGCGTCGCCGTCCTCTTCGTTGGTCACCCCAGGCGGGCGGTTGGGCCCCTGTGAGCAGGCAGGGAATGCCGGTACCCCATTTAGCGCCGTGATCTCGGGGTACACCGGAACGATGATGACTTCATTGAGGGGTACACCATCGGCGATTTTGTCGCAGGACTGCGTGACGCGCTGGTACGCGAAGCGGTTCAGCTGAATAGCGAGGTAGTAGGGGAGGCCACCTCCCGCTGCCGTGCTGGTCAGAGGTTGTGGCAGCGCCGACCCGCCGTGGGGAGGGGAATGCGCACCTGCTGCAAGGGGTTTAGGCGACTCCCCTTCAACGTGGAGTTCCCCCGTTGCCACGGCGGCTACACAGCCGGAAGTGACGCACGTATGCTGCACGACGCCCACGCCTTTATCGGGCACATCTGCTGCTACCACATCGGCCCCCGTTCCGCCCTCCACTTCGATCTCCGCGACAAGGTGTGTTGTGAGCTCGGTGTTGGTGCATCGACGGCAGTGCTCGCAGTCCAGGGCGTTGCTGCCGTACAGAAGTTCCTTGTTGAGAGTCGGGTGGAGCGCATAGAGCAACAGATGCTGCAGCGTCTTGCATGCCTCGTTGGCTGCCACCATCGAGGGCGGCAGCGGCGATGTGACGGAATGAGGTTCGGCCACACCGCGAACCACAGTATGGCGCAGAGTCGGTGCTGTCTTCTCGTTAGTTCTCTCTTCGGCCCCCTCCTCTGTGCGCTCCGCCGTTTCCAGCCCTGCGGAGGCGGCTGCTGCGATGGGCATGTTGCCTGACAAGTCGGCTGTTGGCGTGTCTGCGTACGTGGTGGTGACAGCGGTGGCGCGGGCGAAGTGGTGCACTTCCACTTGGCTCACCAACCGATCCGTCCCAGCCGCTGGCGCAGAGGGAGCCGAGGCAGAGCGCAGGAGTGGGATGGAGAGATCCCAGAAGGTGTCATTGTGCAGGCGCTGGCGCTGGCAGGTCACACACGTAATCGTCGTCGCCGTTCGGCCGCTAAACCAACTCGCCACCACCGCCCCCTCGGGCTGGCTCGGCACGTCCAGGTTGTCCATCAGTGCGTGCCAGAATTCCGAGGCGTCGTGCTGTCGATAGTCATCGAACGGCGGGGGCAGGTGTGGAGTGAGGTAGTCTGGCAGCACTGCGTGGCGTTTGTGGCGGTGCTTCCCACGCCACTGGAGCTCACCGAGCAGAAGCGCCATAGCGAGGCGACAACCGTACTTGGTGAAGAGAGTCGCCATCGCCTTGGAATCGACGGCATGTTCGGCCACAGTAGTCCGGTGATCTGCGTGCGCTGAGTGGCCGAAGACGGTGTCCTGCACTCGAGCGATGAGGTCGTCACAGAACAAGGTAGCGCTGGCGAGCAGCTGGACAACGCTGTTGAGGAAGCACGTGTTGCCACTGTTCCGCAGCCCAACGTAGCCTGGCACAGCAGAGAGCTGGGATAGTGCGGCCACGCTGGAACCCTGTGTTGGCGACACAGTTATTGACGACGGTGATTCTGTCAGAAGCCCAGAGAGGGTGGCGTTGGCTCCGTCGTTTGCACCGGCAGAGGCGATACCATTTGGAGAAAACGTGCTTACCTCTTTAATCCCACGCAGCGCCGAGTTGCGAGCAGTTGTGGTGTACGGCCACGCTATCACCGCTTGAAGCGCCATCTTGTTGCAGGAGTTCACGCACCACTGAGGACCATGCGCGTAGGTGTTGTGCAGTAGATCAGTGTGTAAGTCGCACCGGTCAATGCCACCATTGTTGTACGACCACGCGTCTGGCTTGTCGGCGTCGAAGAGGCCGTTCCACTCCAGCATCTGTTTCACCTTGAAGAGCAGCGGGTTGACGGGGTGCAGTGCGTACACCTGGTGCCGTAGCACGATAAAGCGCGTGCACAGTCGATGCATCTGCAGCAGCAGGCAGCGCTGATCCTCGCCGAGTATCGCGCAGGCTGCGGTATTGAAGGCTTGCCGACTTCTCGCATCACCCGTCGTGAGAGACCAGGACACTGCAAACTGGCTCAAAGTCTCAGCTACGGGGGAGAACACCATCCACACGCTCTGCGGTAGGTGACCGGATGCGCCAAAGAGCTTATGGAAGCGCTCCGTTGTATAGGCGTGCGCAGGTGCCCCCGCGAAGGTTTGGTTTGCTGCTGTCAGTGCGACTGCGGTGGCGACAGGTTTCGTAGCGGCGGGGGACGTGGGTGTGGCACAGAGAGTATTGCTGTCTGTGCGCGGGGCCAGTGGGGTTGTCTGAGCGCGGTGCTTCTCCATCCGCATTGCCACAGCCCTCCTAGCGGAAGATGAGGATAGGAGGCTGACGTTGGTTTTACTTGTATCGGAGTGACCTGCGCCACTTGTTCCAGTGCCTACCACCTTTCCCATCACCCTGGCTACTTCTCCGTCCGACGGATGAAAAGCGGCGATGGCAGCAGCCGCGGTGTTTGGCGCCGGCGCCTGCGTCGGCAGGGACGCGCCCTCAACGGCGAAGAAGTCAAGGAGGGACACGAGAGAGTAGAGATTTGCCACGAGGCGGCAAAGGTGTCGACATGATCGACCGAGCTGCGCTTGGCGCAAGTCCTGCACCCGCTCATCCTCGTCGGTCAGATACCTTGTCACCTTGCTAGTCGACTGGAGCGCCGCCGTCGCGAGCGCGTGCATCTCCTTCGCCTCATGATTTATCATACACGTTACCTCGGCCGCTGCCCGATGGACCTCGTGGAGTGCGTTGTTCATCTCGGCGGTGAACTGCAGACGGCGGCCAGGCATCTGGAAACCTGTGGCGGCGGCGGCTCCGGGCGTGGACGCCGGGGGCTTGACAGATTCCTCTGCCGCTGCGCCACCTGCGCTGAGCGAGTCGGCCTCTGTGTCGGCGCTGTACATGGACGCCACGCCGTACCCAATGAAGGCCGTGAGCATACCCATGTAAAGTGGGACAGAGGCGCGGCTTGCGGTCTGCACGAGTGCGCGCCGAGCAACGCTGAATTGAAGGGAGGGATGTGCACTGCAGTGGTGATTCGGTGGCTGATATGTTGCCTGCCAGCGCGCTACAGGGACGACTCCCTGCACGGAAGTCTGTACCGCTTCACTGTGCTCCGCCACCCGCACATCCATCTGCCTGGACTCGAGCGCCGTGTAGGGAAGCAGCGGCGGTTGCACCACCGGCGAGGGGCCAAGCGACTGCACTGATGCCTGCGCTGCCGGCGGTGTCGACTCCACGGCGTCGAAGATACGCATCGGCGGTGTTGATAAGCGACAGTGCCGCAGTACACCGCGCATCAATGACACGCCAATCTGCGTCAGATTAAGACGCACGACTTTCGCTCGCCATAGTTCAATGGTGTCGACTCGGCCAAGTATGAACTCCACTGGATCGCCAAACGACACCTCGTCAGCACGGAAACTCGCAGCAACGACCAACTCCGCGGGGGGTGACGGCGGCGCCGGTTCCAGCTCCGGCTCCTGGTGAATCATTGTGTTGTCACGCTCCACCTGCGTGTCTGCTGCTCCTGCAGACGCGCTCTCCTCGCTGAGCTTGGCCATGTTTCCATCCAATGCTGCTCCTAGCTATCGTGCGTGTGTACGTCGGCGTGAGGGGTGCGCCGCTCTATGTCTGTGCAGCGAGGCGTTTCCTTTTCGTTGCCACCTGGCGTGTTTAGCCCCGCTCCCGCTCTGGGTGCGTGTGTCTCCGCCTGTGGCCTCAGCAAAGAAGGGCTCAAGCGCCGCGGGGTCGGAGCACGGAAAGGAAGGCAGCTCTAGCACTGTCGTCACAGCTGCCAGCCAGGCGCATGAGTGTGCAACGAAAATGCTAGAAGGATGAGCGGCACGGAGAAGAGCTGCCAACATGGGCAGGCGTGATGAGTTGCCCGCGGAGGGTGGGGAGAGAAAGGGGGGAGGAGAACACAGCGAGTCGCAGGAGGCGGCAAGGGGTGGTGTGGTGTGGCGCACGGTTCTGCGGGCGTGCCGTTCGAGTGCGCGCCTGCGCACCAGGAACGAGAGCAGATGTAGCAGTTGAGAGCTGCGCATCGGACAACAAGAGCCCAACTGAGCTTTCTTTCCCTCTTCGCACTTTCATAGGGAGGAGGAGAGGCAGAGAAGGAATTACTCAAGGGGCACACTGATGACAACCTCAGAGGTGATGCAGCTGCGTAAGGCCAAACACAGGCATGCATACACTGCCCCGCTGGTCAGAAGAGGTACTGCGCAGCGCCTGCTTGGACCGGCGCTACGGGGCGAGTGTCATGTCATCACCAAAAACACTCAAACACCCCACCTCGTGTCCTCTCACCATGCTGCTCACCTTTTCATGATGCGCCGTTGTCGGCGAAGGGCGCGGTGGCGCACGGAGAAGACCTCACTAATGAGAGAGAGAACTGAAGAAGGGAGAGGGCGCGCATGTGCAGGGTAGGGGAAGGGGGCTCACTGGTGACGGCTTTCTCCCCCAGCGAGTGCAAACCCTTCTCCCTCCCTCGCGTTCGGCTTCTTCTCTGCGCGTCACATCGTGTCAAGCAGCGTTCGTGCCGTCTTCGTCTTCAGGTTTGTACTCGCCAGGCCTGCGACTTGCAGCTCCTTGAGCACGAGGAGCAGCTGCTCGTCAGATAACTGGCAGATCAGCTGCAGCTGCACAATCGGAGCTTGCTTCGCCGCTTCGGTCGGTGCGCGCAGGGCGTGTGCAGTGAGAACGTACAAGACTCGGACAGCGTGTGGTACCAGAGGATGATAAAAGTTCGTTGCGCTGAGTTGAGTGGGTGTGAGGGTGCCGGCGTCGTCCCTGGCCACCCGCAGCGCTGCAGGTAAGGAGTGTACTCTGGTGTCGTCGTCACGTGTGCTCACGGCTGCGACGACACGCCGCCAGTACGCGGGCAGCTCCTCACGCCATACGCGGTCCGCCGCACCTTGCAGCTCCAACAGAGACTCACCAAGCGGCATCAGTGCAAGCAGCGTGCTGTGCTGCAGTTGTGGCGCAAGAGACAGGCGCCGAATGGGAAGCGCGATTGGGTCCATCGGGTACGGCAGCACTTCACGCCGACCGTCGCGCCGCGTATGTGAGGCAGCCGTGAGCTGCGCGACTCGCTCAGAGAAGCGGTTCAGTGGCGCAAACGGGAGAAGATGGTGCACCGCCCAGCGAACCTTCGCGTCGGTCGTGGCCCCAGCACACGGCACACCGGCGGCAGACGCGTCAGAGACGCCGCTTTCAGCAGTGGCGCTGGCGTGTCGGTCCGATAGATCGATGAGGACGCGCACGACGCCGGGAATACGACGCAGACGACCCACTCGTTGGTGCACCAGCGCCTCGTAGAAAAGAAGGAAAAGGGCTGCTTGCTCGATAGTGAGCTCGTTGACTGACAGCGGCTGTGCAGCATCGCGCTCCTCTGCCAGCGTGAGCGCGGCGGAGAGCAAAGCATCCAAGAGGTCAGTCGTGTCCTGCAGCATCGCGGAGGCGGGAAACGACGAACTGCCCTTTGTCCCCAGCGGCGCCTCAGAGTGCCCGGTCACCTCAGCCGAAGACGCCGACATCACGAAGGGGCAGAGGACGGTGTGGAAGGCGAACAGCACGTCTGCCAAGGAGTGGCGTGCTGTCCAGGTGGATTGCCAGTACTGCAGTACAGCAGGACGAACAAGCACGGGAAAGCGCCGCAGCGCCTCCATCAAGAAGACACACAGCGGAGCGTTGCTGGGCCGCAGGAAAAAGCACGATGTGTGCCTACGCAGCTCTTCCTCCTGCTGCTGCGTAGACATGCACCGCACACCTCGGAGGCCGCTTGTAATGGATGACGGCGCCTGTTCAGCGGCACCACCACCACCACCACTACCCACCCTCATTGAAGGGGACGAGTTCCCTGCAGAGCTCGTGTTTACCGCCCCGCCAACATTCATTTGCTCGCTTGACATTGCCGAGGGCAGTTCCAGAACACCCCACTGTGCCGCCAGGCGGAAGGCCCGTGTGAGTGGCGTCTCATTCTGCTCATGCTGTCGTTGTCGCAAGACGCTGCCTGACCCACCAGGCGCGCCACTCGCACTGCTGTTACAGCTGATCAGCCTTGCTCTCCACCCACCACCTTTCCTTGCCCCTCGGTAAGCGTCCGCCGTGCCAGTTCCACCATGGCGCGCGGCGCTGCTACTCGATGCACCCTCAGGCTGCGGGAAAAGCTCAACCCAATACCGGTGTCCAACCTCTTCCCGGAGCTGCTGCCTCAGCATGGACCCACCGTAGCTGTCGTCCTCTGGCAGCAGCAGCACTGCAGGGCGCACTGTGGAGCACGTGGCAGAAAGCCGTACCTCGTATAACGTTGTGAGGGCGGCGAGCTCATGCAGCAGGAGGTAGAGAGGGTCTTCGCCACGGCGGTGCCGACGACCTGTGCCCGACGATGAGGCCTGAGCTGCGCCAGCGGCACCACCACAGGTGGAGAACGCAACACGATTATCTGTACAGCACCGCACTATTACGAGCAGGCGCCGTAGCTGTATTTCGTGCCGGTAGTGCGCACCGTCAGCGGCACGTCCATCCTCGCTTTGTCTCAGCTCACTGGAGTCTAGCAGAGCCTCCTCTTCTACCCCCTCGAACCAGCTGCGCACGGCAGCCATGCACACGTGTCGCGCCTCCTCCGCAGTGGTGCTGTAGCGACTGTCCAGCGATATGTCGACAACTGCAGACGAGGCTGCATTGGACCGCGTCCGCTTACGAAACGCGGTCGTATCGCCAGCACCGCTGAGCGAGGAGGAGGAAGCAGCCTGCTGGGTGCGCCAGAGACCCGCGTAACGGTGGCCCTCGCGAGAGACAGCGGGGCCGCCAGAGGAGCCCGCACCCCCCATCGCACCTGGCATTGACGGACACAACTGCGACTGCTGCTGCTGCTGCTGCTCAGTGGGTACGAGGCTCACGGTGAACACTTGCGCAAATCCTCTGTTTTCGAAGAAGTTCAGGAGCACAGTACGACTGCCGGAAGTAGCAGCGGAGACGAGCGCGGTGCCTGCAATGCCGAGCGGAATGAAATGGCCCCAGCATATAGCACCAAGAGGGTAACGCACCGAAGTCGGCATCGAGGCCCCACGCGACAAGTCAATCGCTGCTGTGGAGGATGACTGTGTTGCCTGCGGGGCTGACGCAGAAGCCGCTGTCGCAACCACCCACGCATCCCCGCGCAAGAAAGAGGCGACATCGTCCATCTCAGTCGGCATGAACGTCGCCGAGACTCGGTGCAGCACCCCGTTGAGGTATCCAAGCACGTCAGACATGGGCTACCAACCTGCAACGGCGAGAGAAGAAAGAGATGATGTGGAGTGAGTGACGTTCTGTGCTCTATGGCGGCTGCCCCTGTGAGTGCCTGTGCGTGGATGAGTCGCGCTGGCGGCCAGTGAGTGTATTCTCTCTCCGTCGTAATCCCTCAGCTCGCAGAGCTGGTGCGTCCGGTACGCGCGAATAACTTTACCTTTCATGTGTGTGGGGAGGAGGAGGAGAGGGGGACTCGTGCATGGCCTCACTCGCGGCGGAGCGGTCAGACACATAGGTCACATGGAGAAGAGTGACGGACAGGAGAGGAGAAAGGTACGGTGTGCGCCAACGACCGCGGCTCAGCCCATGTCACGCACCGGAGGGATTGGTGGGGAGCACACCTCAGCATCCCACCTGGACCCATTTCTCTCCACCCTCGCTGCACGCATAAATGGGGAGAAAGCGCGGTGGAGGGGGGGGGGAAGGGAGTGGACAAGCAGCCGTGCCACTTTGTTGTGACACACACGCACACGTACACACGTACAAACCTTTGTGGGCTTTGCTCCCTATCGTTCCAACGAGTTTCCGCATTGTGCATCGTGTCTTGCGTGCGCTCCACCTCTTCACATAATATCGGCGCCCCTCTCTCCCTCTTTTCGCTCAACGGCAGCGTGGCAGCGGTGCGGCGCGTGGGCGAAGCTTCAGAGCGCTCTCATATATGCAGAAACCCCCACACGTATGAAGGTAGACCCAAACGGTAGGCGCAGCAGCAGCGGAGAGAAAAGCACCGGTGCAGCCGTGCGCTCCCCCCTCTCTCCCCTCTACTCGGCACCGATCGTCTTGTTCACGCAGTGCCACCGCCTGAACAGCAGTGCCCACAGCAGAAATGGGTATCGGCGGTGGCGCCCGAGTAGGCGCAGCAGAGGTGCACCAGTGCGCCACACGTATCGCAGGGGTGCAGCATGTCCTCTTCCCACCGCTCCGCCGCCTTGCCACAGTTGCTGTACGGACTCGCGACGACGCCGTCCAGCTCGCACACGGCGCACACCTGTGTTGTAGTCTCTCTTCCAACTTGAGACTTAGTTACCATGACAGGGCTCGGCATCAATGATGGCTCAGCGTCCAGGTACTCATGGACGCTGTGACAGCACCTCTGTGCAACGCAGCCGAGGACAGGCTGAACCACAAGACTGATGTCATCTTCCTCCGGCAGAAACGTTGAAGACGCGTTGTACAGTGAGACGTCTGCAGGCTGACGGCCGTCATGCGCTGTGAAACCGGTGGGGCATCTTGCCATGGTGGCTTGCTGAGCAGCGAGAAGTGCAGCGCTCTCCGCCGCCTCCCTTTCCCTGGTGTACGCCGCGTTCACAGCGACCTCGTAATTACTCGTCTCTTCTTCCTGGTCATCCACCTCCATGTACACAGGCTCCCACCTTTCGCCTTGCGGGCTCTCAGCCGCGTGTGTGTTGCTATGCTCTATGCGCAGGGGAAGTGGGGGTTGCGGTCTCACATTGCTCACCATGCCGTTGGTGTGTAGGGGCGCCGCTGTGGGTACCGATGCACTAACGATGGAGGGCACCTGTGATGTACGCCACCACGCGAAGTGCGCCGGGCTGAGATAGGCCTGTAGCTTTTCCGCCGCTGTCATCGTCGAGTCTGCAGTGAGCTGAGGGGCCGAAGTAAAACCTGCCACAGCCTGCTGCATGACTTCCACGCTCAGCGACAGCGGGCGTAGAGCTGGATGTCGCTGTTGCAGCATGTGACGCATAGTTTGCGAAGCCAATCGAGCCGCATCGCTGGTGGCACAGTACTCCTCGAAGAGGAGTTGCCGCGTGTAGTTCTCCAACCTCAGTGCCGACTCGTACTCCACGACAGTCTCGTACAGCCTTGTGAAGAGGCTTTCCTCGACTGGCACACCATGCTCGACGGAGCAAGAGGAAGAGGATGTCACTCCCCCCAAGGCGAGGAAGACTAGCGGGTTCACACTGTCCGAGCAGTGTAACTGGTCGGGGGCACGGAGGACCTTCACCACATGGAGGCACAGGAGCAGACGATGCGCGTACTGCAGCTCGCGCCGTCTGCGCAGCCACACCTGTATGGTGCGCGCTGCCGCTGCCCGGGAGGGCATGAGAGCGCCGCGATGACTCCCACGGGGCTCGCCGAAGGATGACAGCGCAAATTGTGCGCGACGACGCGTGCGTTACAGTCCGCAGTTGCGCGTGATTTGGTTCGTCCAAGCGCCCATTGGGGCGGTACTGCCCTGATCGAGCAGAGGCGTGGGATGGGGTCGAAGGTGGTGGTGGTGACGCAGGAAACGCGATAGGAGATCACAAGGGGGTACGTATGGAGAGGGCTATAGCGGTAGTAGCAGAGGGTGCCCGGTCACACCACGGGAGAGAGGAGGGTTGTGAGTCGAGGGGGCAGGAGGAGGATGCCATGGGGTTGCTACTCACACCTCCAGCGTTCCCGATCCACCCACGCACATGCCTGCCCACACGTGCGATGGCACAGGTGCGATACAGCAGGGCACGAGACGAGAATCGTCCGCGGCTGTAGAAGCGCAGAGCGGGAGCGGTACCTGCCAGCCCCCAAAGATTATCATGTTAACATGTGCCTTTCGTTGGAGCCAGCAGCGTTTCCGCGCGCACACGCCCACACGCGGCAGTAAATGAGGAGGGAGACAAGCGGGAGGGTGCACGGGAGAAGAGCGCCGAGGATCAGCGGCACAAGACAGGGGTGTGGTGGATCTGTGGGCAGGGGAAAGACAGGCCCAAGAGCCGTGCCCCCACGTTTAAGGCGTGGTTATGCAGAGGGTATGTGCCCTCACCCCCTCATCCTCTCTGGCCTGGCAGCGCGATCCCTCTCTCGAAGAGGCGGTCATGCCAACGTGTCGCTGCTGATGGTGCAGGAAGAGCACGGAAGACAGGGAGCGCCGCAGATGTGAGGGCTTTGGAAGAAAGGCGGACGGTGTGCACCGTACTTCGGACGCGCACCTCACCATGTGGCACCGACGCACTGACGAGACACGTGAGTGCCTCTGTACGAGGGGGGGGGAGTGAGAGGGCATCCGCAGAAGAGCAGCCTCAGCGTCGTCCGTCGCGAGAGAGGTAAGCTTGTAGAGAGGAGGAAGAGAAAAGTGGCAGAGGAAGAAGGTGGGGGAAGTTTATCAGCGGCGACCCCGCCCAACGGAGCGGGTGTCTGCGCAGTACTGCGCGCATATCCACACAAGTGGGTGCGAGACGCTTTGTCGTCGCGAAAGTTGTCGGGATGTCGTACCCGAAGATGTGCTCAGCCATGCTTGGAGATGCGCCAGCAAACACGACTCTGCAGCGCGTCGCTTTAGTGCACTGCCTCTGCAGGAAGGCCAGAGCCTTCAGATTTGTGCGATCGTTCGCTCGCCTGTGAACTCTCAGAAATCAAATGTGCCCGCGGCATACCCCCCTCCCCTACACACACACACACCCACACACGCACACGTAGTCGTGCTCATCGTACCGACAAAGATTAACTTACTCTTGAGCACTCTCGTTAGCTCTCACAGACAGACTAGGGATCCCTCGAGGTGAGGTCAGTCCTCTGCGCTACCGTCGCAGCAGCCGAAAATGCGTTGACAGCCGTGTTCTCATCACCCACCTGGTAGAATCTCGCAACTGCGTCAGCAGCGCCTTGTTATTTGATGCCGCCCAGTTCATCTGCCTTGCCGCCCTCCGCATCTGCTCCTGCAGTCGGCGTGCTTCCGCGATCAGCGCCAACCGGCACTGCGGGTGTGTCGATCGCTTCACTTTCGTGGCTCCACGCGGTCGTATCCGGCGTGGTGATGGCCTCGCTCGCACATGGCCCTGCGAAATAGGACGTCACAGCGCTCGAAGTAGAGCGTAGCGCTTGCGATCTCGGCTTCGTTGAAGCGGAACGCCCAAGGGGCAGGTTAGACGCAGCCTCCTTAGAAATGGCGGCGCTCTCGAGTGGCTTCTCTGAGACGTCGTTCTGCCTGCACGGTTTACACCGCAGGCGAGTGTATTGTGGGCCCAGAGAGCTCAGCGCCGCAACCGCTCTCTGCTGGCTCTGGAGTACTTCCTCAGCGCTGTACAGCGGCATGTTGCACACCGTCACCTGCTCCGCGGCGACACTGTTGACTTCACTCTCCACGCGGTTGCACAGCTGCTGACTGTAGTAGCGCCACTGAAGGGCGCTGCGAATGACGTCCTCACAAGGGGCGTAGGGCGCGGTGGTAGTAGAGGTGCCGCTGTGAGCTCCTCTGGCAGCAGAGCCACCAGTGCCTGGCGTGGGCCAGCGCAGCAGCGGCGATATTGGCGATGCAAACGTTATTGGCGCCCCAGTACAGTTCGGATACTCAATGGCGCGCAACAGCACGCATGCGAGAGAGACGGGAATGCCACGTGCGTGGTGCACGCGGCTGCCCACCCCAGTCAACGGTGGCGGCATGGCAAGTGCGCGCGGCTGACTTGGCGCGGTACTCTCCGGCAAGGAGGAGCGGAGGAGCAGATCGTAGAGGAGGTCCCAGGCAGGCGGTACTGCACAGTACGACGCGGGTCTGTACTCGTTCAACCGGCGCCACTCCAGTACGCGTGGGATGGGGGTGTTGGCAGTGAAGGGGTAAAGAGACCGCGGCTCTGCAGGATTCGGGGTCTCGTGAGTACCGTTGCAGTTTTCTCCCGCCGTGAATGGTTGATTTGCAGATGACAGTGATTGTGACGCATGCGCGCCCGCCGGCTGTGTCCCAAGCTCACATACATAAAAGCTCTTGCTTGGGAGCCGGCGACGAGATACGGCGGCTTCCCAGCGCTGCCGCCAGGTCAGATATGCCCACAAGCCCGACGTGGAGCTGTGGGTGGTGACTGCAGCCTCGGGGAAAGCAATCACATGGATAACCTGCAGAGGCACAGCAAAGTTCAACTGCCGCGAGGTTCCAGGGCTACTTGGCCGCCGCGGAGTTGGTTTACTGCCGCTCGCACGATTGGCCGCCGGCGCTTCGGTACGAAGGGCTGACGCGCTGCTGTTTTCGGCGTTACACGCTTGTTGCGATGAGAGCTCAGGCGAATGCAGCGCCAGAGAGGAGGGCGTGAATCTCGCATACGGCTGACTTACCCCACCGGTGGCACCCCTCACCATGCACAGGCAGTTCTGCACAATGTGAAGGGCCAACACCTCGTAGAGGAGCAGCTCGCTCTGGTCTGCCGCCATAGAAGCGGTGACGCCGGTGAGCAAAAGAAGAGGAGGGCAACGCACTTGGGTCTCTTCGTAGTAGACAAGGAAGCACGACGGCAGACACGGCAGAAGTGATGCGATCGTGCGGGCCGTAGTCGTCAGACGGCGTCGATAGCGCGGCAGCGTCGTTGCGCCACCGCCGCAGCTGTTCCCGCTGAGAATGTCGGAGAGGGATACCAGAAGCTCGTACATGGAGCACGTTGGCGTAGCACTCAGTGCGCCACTCGCATCGCTGTCACATGATCTCCTCAGCAACTCCTCAAGCCGTCGACGCACCGCAGCAGCCCATACATTGAGGTCAACACTGTACACGTTCTCCGCTATGCACTGGACAGCGTCTTGGTGCTTTGCTTCCTGTGCCGATGCGGTAGTGATGACAGGCGCCGTGGGCGGCAGAGAGCCGGCAGCCTTCCGCTTGAACGGGGCGGAAGCTCTGGCCGAGGCCGCCGCGCCAGTGCCCTCGTCTGCCGGTGCTCTGGCTTTTTCTTCGCCACCAGCCGGTCGGAGTAAGTGGTGATCGCGACTCCGCTCGGTGCAGCGCTCAGTGCCTTTCCTCGTTTCTTCCGATGAGACGCTGTCCCCTGTCCTGGAGGCGGACGGAGAGAAGGCGGCAGTCTTTGCCTCTGCAGAGGGGCCGCTGCCACCGCGAAAACGGTGCGCCCCTTCAACGCGCGCTGCCACAGCCTCCACCACGGCTGAGGGGAGTCCGTTCATGCTCAGCTCCACGCGCGTCAGCAGTGGCAAACACACACGCGCCGGAAAGCCGTCCGGCACACGATTGATGACATTCTTGTTCAGCCGCAGATCTGCTAGCTGCGTAAAGGAGTAGATTGCACTTGGCACCTCGCAAATTTGATTGTTAGATGCGTACAGCACCCGCAGCTGCATATATTTCTGCCCGCTCGAACTGTTGTTTCGGTGGGCACAGGCGGTGCTGTGCGCCTGCGTGGGGTGCGTGACGATGCGAATATGGTGCCTCTTCAAGGCGTGCACATCATCTGCGGAGAGTAACTCGGTCAGCGCATTTGAGCTCACATCAAGCACGTCGAGCTCCGCTACGTACGGTGACGCCCAGAGCGGCGCCAGTGAAGTGAGTCTGTTGAACCCTAGACGTAACGAGCGCAGGCATCGCAGGGCATCGATCCCAGCGATCGATGCAAGTGCGTTGTGTGTGAGATCAAGCGAGGACACGTGTGCGTAGCAGCGCAGAGGGGAGCTGCGAGGTGTGATTGGTGAGACTTTCGGGCTCGACGTGCTGCGAGCAGGCTGGACGACGAGGCTGGTGATTGCGTTCTGCCGAAAACTAACAGCGTGCAGACGCCCGGCCACGACATCGCCGCTGCCGTGAGCGGACGACGACGTAGCCGATGCTTTCTTCTCATCCAGGGATGGTGGGGTAGATGATGCCGGCACGTGCAGACAGGGAAGCGCCACCAGCCCTCGCATGCGCACCTCCAGCCGCCCACCCCCGGCAGCGGAGGCAATTCGTGAAGTTTGAGAAAGAGATACTTCTGGCAGCTCGACGCACAAGACCTCAGCCGCTTCCGCTAGCACTGCAGTCGGTGAGTTGGATGTCCGAGACGCCGCGACGGCGGCTGGAGATTCGTCGAAAGCATCGGTGTTGGAACGTAAAGCAGGACACCTGATGCTCGTTTGGTTCTTGTGTGCTCTATTGAACTCAGCACCACTACACACAGACGAGCCTGTGGGTGACTCGCCCGTTGAGCACGCTGCGGAGGAGGCAGCGGCGGCAGAGTTGCCCAACAGCGGTGCTGTTACACTGGGAGACGGAGACGACTGTGTCATCGCTGCAGCAACGGTCTTCCATTCCCGCTTCACGGAGCTAGCAGGACTCACGTACGACGCCTTTGACGCCCTTGTGTGAGGAGACGCCTTCAAACTTTCGCGCGGGCCGAGGTCTGCTGCGTACGGATCCTTGTAGAGCCTCGCGGAAGCCAAACTGGACGACGACAGTGCAGTGGTGCTGTTCGGCTCATCAGCGAGGGACCTGTCAACGCTGCTGTTGTGAGCGAAGCCGCCCCGCTTGCTGATTGCCGACCGCAACGCTGACGGCACGGCGGCTGAGACAATCATGCCCCCTTCCGCCTGGGGTACGGCGCCTTTTTCCACCTCATTTCTCCTTGAGGCACCCTTGGCCGCACTCTGCGTCTCCATGGCAAACGAGAGGCTTCAAAAAGCGACGCACCCAGTCCTGCACCACGAGCGGGCGCCTATACAATGCGTCTATAGGTCGCCCCTCACTCTCCGTGTTCCACAACGTCAGGACACAGGCCACTATCGTCCTGCACCGTGGCGTGCCTTTACAAGCCTCTCCAAACGACTGCAGTAAGCCGCGTGAGTGCGCGGCTCGATCTCTTCTAGAGCTGAAACTGTCGTGCTAATGATGTCAGCGCAGCTGCACAGAGTAGCCGCAGCGAGTCTGCGCAAGGGGCTAGCGCTACGATTACCCTGCACGAATGTAGGCAATAGCAGCAAGCGCACCGGACCAGCAGCCGTGCAGCGAGGTGGCAGCTCTGCCCTCGCAGGTGAGGGAAAGTGGAGAAGGCGGGTTGCAGCGAAAAGCGCCCTTTGGGTCTTTGGCTATTCCGCTTGCTGTGGTCGTTGCACGATGACGTATTCCGCTCCAGTAGACTTCGCACTCGCCCAGCATCGCAAGTGCCACCGAGGAGTTACACACGGAGAACACGATGTCGCACGATAGAGGGGCACGGGCTACGCGATGCAAGGCAGGGGAGCGGCGTGGGCAGAGAACGGACGTAGCGGCGTAGGAAATACCGAGCAAAGGGAGAAGTCCAGAACACCGTGCGCCTGCATGTGTGTGTGTGTGTGTGTGTGTGTGTGTGTGTGTGTGTGTGAGCGATAGAGCTCCGCTGTATTCCGCACCGGCGGCACAGGAAGGAGCAGAGGTGGTGGTGCTCACCTTCGACTTACGAAGATATGACGACGGGGATGATCAGTGTGCTTGCGTATGTGGTCGGTTTCACTTCTGCTGTGCACGTGCGTGTTTCTCGACACCCACGTGTGCTTGAGCGCTACTGTAAAAAGCCCTTGTCAGCTGCTCTACCGATAGTGCACTCGAAGTCTTTTCAAAGTCTCTATGACACCGCTGCGGTGTCCAGCGCTGATGTCTGCTGCTCAAGGGAAAGTTGCAGGCGTGCAGGCATATGAGGAAGAGAGGCCGCGGTCAGCAGGGAAGAAGTAGCGAAGAGAGAGAGAGAGAGAGATGATGATGATGATGACCAACAGGAATGACCCGGCATGATGGGGCAGACAAACAAGCAAAGGAATGCGCATGGCCAGTGGGCGGGCAAGGGGCCCTACCGAGCCTTGACAAGATGCCTCGGTACCCCTCCCCCTGACTGAGCACCGAGTCGTCGGAGAATGCGCTTGCGCACTACACTGACATCACCGCCTGCTGCAAAGTCCAGGCAGTGACACGGGTGCCCCCCGATTTTGCGATCCACATGCCGCATGGTGCACACGACGACGAGGATTTCTGTACAACTCCGTGGAAGAAGACCTCCAGCAAACACGCACCCAACTGTATTGCAGCAAGGTGGAAGGCGACAGTCTTGGTGACGCGGGGGCGTTGGAGAGAGGGTCCAGTGGCGAGATCAGCAGAAACAGCAGCGCCCAGACCAATCCACACCCACTCGCCAAAGACACAGAAAGTGAGAGGAACCACTTCGTATACACTGTCAATCCGGCAAGCTGCGACGCACGTTGGCCCACTCACGGGTGTGTCGATGATGGGAGAAGCATGTAGGTGGAAGGGTGACGTTCAAGCTCTACAATCCACAGCCCCCATACCAGCGACACAATCGTTACGATGCACTGTAGAGATACGCCAACGAGGCAACTGTTCGAGCGTCTGGCTGATGAAGGAATCAACGTGTTCCGCGCAGAGGCCGAGTCTGCTGCCATTGCCGTCAGAGGTGGCAGTACAAATATCAAGTGAAGAACTAAGGCGGCAGCACCGGTGAGGACAGCAGTGGGCAGCCGCTGCGCGAGTACCGAGTCAGCCACAAGCCACCCAACCACCCCGGCTGGCGGCGACGGCGACGATGGCGTGTTCTGATGCTTCCTTACAGTGGAAGATCTCGTCGCTTCACGCATGGATGGTGTCGCGGATGGTACTGTGTCAGCCACCGCACCCGCATCACCGCTCTCAGAGCCCACAGCACTGCAGGGCAAGTACTGGTTTACCTCGGCCTCCTCGCGCGTCTTCGGCCGAGCAGTGGAAGACGCATGACCACTACTCCAGCTGTAAGCTGCAGTTTCTGGCATGTGGTCTGTAACTACCGGCGCAAATTCCTCATCCACCACCAGGAGCCCAGCGAAGTCCTGCCGCAAAGTTTCTTCCGCTCTCAGTGCCCATGGCGTAGGTGCGCTGCCATGCTCCTCGGCTTCTGCCGCCATCTCAACCCCGAGGGTCGCGGGTTCATCGGCACCATTCGCGCACGCTGTATGTCCCGAGAAGCCCATGGCTACATTCCGAGGCCACAGCGCAGCGTACGCCTGTCCCATCATCACCGTCCACGCCACCTGCCCGCAGCTGAAGAATGTCTGCTGAAAGCACGACTGCACAAGCCGAGGAAGCCGCGCACAGCCGCCGCTGGAAGCGAGAAAGTCAAGTTCCTGCGCAGCGGCAGTCGAGGTTGATGCGGTGTGCCCACCTTCACTCAAACCCCTTCCAACTCCCCAAGCCTCCGCAAGAAGGACGCCACCACTCGCAAGAAGCGACGTCGTAGCGAACCCGGCGCCAATGGCGATGCTCAGGGGCACTAAAGGAAACCGGCTACGCACCAGCAGGCAGCCATGATGCCACCCGAGTCGCTGGGCGCGCAAGCACAAGTTCAGCGCTCCAACTCGGGTCACATTTTGCAGAACGAAGTGAGTCACCACCACCCCCGCTGCAGTGGACACATCCGCAGTACCGGTCCAGCGCAGCGCCTGAAATACTAGCCCCGTAATCACAAGTGGCAGAAAGGCAACAAAGGAGGCGAGGAGGCTGATCACCAGCAGGATGGGCTGCCAGAGCAGCGCCAGCCCGCACAGGACGGTGTGTGGGGCATAGAGGAGGCTGATGCACAACGCCAGAGTGTAGTCCATAGCCCCTGCGTGAGAACGAGAAAAGATGAGATGGCGCCGGCGACTAGCAGGGCCCGGCTGTCACCCTGATGACAAGTATGTGTGGGCGCCAATACGGCTGCGTGTGTGCTGACTGCAAAGCCGGCGGCAGCAGTCACGAAGAGAGGGAGAAGTGTAACGCACAAAATTGTGAGGGTCGAGAGGTTGGTAAAGGAGAGAAGGTGGGGGCAGATGCGTGTGGATGCATGTAGCATCACTATCGTTATACGCGATGCGTCTGCAGGGTAGGGTGGTGGTGGCTTGAGGGAATCAACGCTAACGGGCGGTGATCACAGAAGACGCGCACCTGCACCCACAAGACTGCGGCTGGCAGACAGACACACCCACACGGGGCGTGCTGACTCGCCCTCCAAATCCCATTCCGAATAGGTCGCTGTGGAGTGAGTTGGCACGCGCTACACTCACCCCGGGGGCCACCAGTGCAAGAGGTGCATTCGCCGCTCGCATTTCTTTGGCTCTCTGCTGCTTTCTTCGTTGTGAGTGAGAGAGACGGCGGCTCATGTACGAATTCAGGGAGAAGACTCACGGAGTTGCATCCTGAAACGGGCGGCAGAGGAAGAGGGAAGGAGGATAACGTTGGCAAACGACATCTCCCGAGCCCTCCCATCCCTCCGTGCTTGCGCTTCTTTCTCATTTGCCGCATTCTGTTCGGCCCCACAAACATTCCAACATGTGTTAGTTAAGGCCTTAAAAGTATCGATGGCCTGGAGAGCACCACACAGACAGACATAGAGGCGATCATAAAACTCACCGCCGCAGCCAACACACGCGTGTACATGCATTCCCCAGAAGTAACGCAGCAGCAGCAGCAGCAGCAAACATGCATCTCTTGAAAACACGAACTGACGTCAGACCAGAAAAGAGAGCCTTTCGGAGAAGGCGGCGAGGACGTGACACGCAATTGGAGTTGCAGCGCGCGTTCGAGAGCCCTGCCTTGCGCAGCAAACAATCGACACGACTAGTCATGCCCTTTCAATCACACCCACCCACACACCCACTGTTAGGCGGGCCATAGTGCGCCTCCGCAGCGACAGTCGCAATACGCCGTATAGCGCTGCTGAGCATCAAAGCGGACGCCGAAATAAATATATAAAAAGGCTGCAGCAGACCGCACAACGAGAGCCCCCGTGCACACGGGCGCAGGCACCGGAGAAGTGCGGGGCGAACGGCGAACACGACGTGCGTACGCCGTTAGACGCCGCAAGAGCAAGGAAAGGGGAAAAGGTGGTCGTGGTGAAGGAGTGGTATCCCTTCTGTCACCCTCGATGCCACCGCACATGATGGCGCCCGAGCACCCGCCCACCCGCGTATGTATCCTACACTGTCCTAATGAGCACATCTTGGCGCGGAAGCAAAAAAGAGACCAGAAAGGTACCGGAGAGGAACGAAGGAGCGCAGCGAGGCGCAAACCACCGCGAGGCCCTTTCACAGCTGCGGAGACTGCGCCATTTCTGAAGAAACAAAACGCGAATACATTTTAATGGCTCGGGACACCCCCAATGCGTGGTATCTCGAGGGTTCAGGGGCCACGCATTGGGGGAAGAAGCCAGGCTGCCCCCTTCCTCTTCTCCCTGCCAGTGCCGAACCACCGCTGGTGGTGACAGGGCCAAGCACCTACGATGTGGGGAGGTCAGAGCGACCTGCGGCAGTGAAGACGCTTGTGCCACTCATAGGATGGGCAAGGTGTCCGCGTGACTCGAACGCACCCCACCCGACCATCGCCGCCTAGTGGCGTGGGGTGCCTGAGCCACCCCGAGAGGGATGCACCAGATGGCGAGTGGCATGGTAGGAGCGGCTGTGTGGCAACCTGCGAAGCACATCGGTGGGCAGGGTCTGAGATCGGAGCCGTACAAAGCTGACCGAGTCGGTGCATTGCTGCAACGTGTGTGTACGGCTGCTTCACACCAGGCGATGGGCCCGGTGGCAGGCGGGGGTCGGGACGGTGTTGAGCTCGTGTTGTGTGGCAGCGAATGAGCCTGTAGAAAAAAGCGCACCCACATACACCTCTTCTCTCTCTCGCTCCTCTGCGACTACCGACTCTGCCGCCTTTCAGTCCTCCATCGGCTTCACGCGCACATGACCGGCGCGTAGCGGACTTGAGATTTGAAAAGAGAAGCATAGAAGGCTGGAGAGAGCGAAGGGCGGACGGTGTGAGAGAGTCGGGAGTACCCTGAATGCCGCTTCGATCGTTCGGTAGTGCTTACACGAGTAGGTGTTCCGAGCTCCCTCGCGGCAGCACAAAGACCCACGATACCAGCGACCCAAGCACCGACCACCCAGTGGAGTGGAGCACAGAAAAGGAGAGGGGCGGATGCAACGGCAGAAGCCGCCACAAGCACAGCAACAATCCCCCGCCTCGTACTCACCGCCCGCCCACCATCGCAAATGCACGTCCGTCGCCTCAGCTGCCGTCGCGCACGAGTCGTGCGCAGCGGATATCCCCGCCCTGCTAAGTGTACCCCTTCGCCCCTTCAGGATTCAAGAAGGGGTGGCGTAGCGCCTCCGCGGACGTCATGCGCTGTGCCGGGTCGTACCGCAGCAACGAGAGCAAAAAATCCACGCCGCTTGCTCCTGTGCGCTGATAGAGGAAGTCCGAGAGACTCGACGGGGCCGGCACCCCGGGCATCCCGTAGCACGGCTCCGACGCTGTTGCGACATTCGAGTCTGTCGCACCATTAACTGACGCTTGTGGTGTACATGAACACGGCCCGACAGGTGGCTGCACGTTGAGGTCCTTCTGCTCATCAGTCGTTTCGGTGTCACCGTTCGCCTTGCCGTCGCCGCTGTCCTGCAGAAGACGCTCGGGAGGGCTGATGGACTGGGCTACGCAGCGGAAGAGTGCTGCATCACGCACCTGCGGTAGGTGGGCCAGCACCTCGTCGGGGTAGTAGAGGGGGTGAGCGATAGACCGCCACTCGTCCAGGGATGGCGTGCCGAGGTGGAGGAACATGCGATTCAGTCGGTGCATCACGCAGTAGTCGTCCTGAACAATGACATTGCCGGAGAAGGAGCGCAGCGTACCCACGCTGAGAAAAAACTCGCCTGTGAGCATTTCATAGAGGATGGCGCCAACAGCCCACATGTCCACCGACGTTCCATAGTGCTGCAGTAACATCATTTCGGGAGCGCAGTACACCGGTGTTGTGGGCCCCGGGGTGAGCTCCTCTCGCTGCTCCTCTGCACTGCGCAGACGCAACGTGCCAATGTGCCGCGCAGAGCCGAAGTCGCATAGTTTGACATCCGGGACGAGCGGTGGCGTAGACGCGGCGCACTTGTCCTCCTCGTCTTCGTCCATCTTCGCTGAACCTTCCTTGTCCACGGCGCCCGCTTGCCGCTCCTGCGAGCAGAAGGTGCCTGCTGCCACTCTACTGCTGTCTTCATGGCGCTGAAGCACGTATTCCTGTACCCCGGCAGGCGCGTGTGGGCAGCGCCGACACGTCTCGCAGTGTATCCGATGAATGGCGGACGCCAGCTCGTCGCCGGTCAGTTCATGATGCAGCGCCACTGAGTTTTGACAGAAAAATTGGCACGACTCCAGTGTACCAGGTCGGTGTCTCGCTTGAGTTACACCCTCCTCCTCTTGTGGGTGAGGGCTGTGAGGGGCGTGCACCCAACAGCCCGCAGCCTCACCTGCGGTCCCAGAAGAGCCCATAGGCGGGCAAACACACCGAAGTGGGCGCCCCAGTCCGAGCGGCTCCACGAGAATGTTCTCTGGTTTCACGTCACGGTGGACGATGCCGCGGGAGTGCAGGCAGTGCAGCGCCTCGACGAGGCCTCGCAGCATTCGCCGCACATAGATCAAGGGTATGTGTCTCGGCGGCGTCGACACCGGTTTGAGTGCACCGGCCCCAGCAGCTGCACACCACGGCGGTGCCGATGATTTCGCTCGGTCACAGTAGAAGGCGTTCAGAAAGGTTCGCAAGTCCAGCGGCACGTACTCGAGCACCAGCGCTGCCCGCACATGATCACGTGGCACCACGTGAAGCAGTTTGACAATGTGCGGCGAGCACTGCTGAGCATGGCGCTGCACGCTCACCTCACGCAGCACGTGTGGGTGGTTCATCGTGTCCTTCAACTTCTTTGTGGCGATAATTCGGTCGGCCAGCGTCGCCGCTTCACCATCGATGGCGCGGTAGAGAGAGCCATAATTGCCGCTGCCGATCTGTTCAATGACGGTGAAGCGCGAGCCAAGGTGATCGCCCATGACGATTTTGGTATTACACCCCCGTGGGCTCTTGCAGCTAAAATAAGGTCCCAGAGTACGTACACCGCAGCCTGGGCACACCTCCCTTTGGCTTTTTGAGAAGCGCGGCGTTGGGCACCGACTACTGTAGTGTTGCGGAGGGGGGAGGAGGAGGCGGGGTAGCCACTAAAGACGCTTGAAGTAGAGGAAAGTCGCTCCAGTACGCAGACTGATGCTTGTGTCAGGCAAGCGCTGGCGCCCTTTACCCGATGTGCAGCGTGAAGGAAACGGCGCAAGTCAACACAGACACCCCCCGCCCTCTTCCTCACTCGGTTAATCGGTCTTCTCTACACAAATCGCTGAGCAAAGCCGCGCGAGTCATCCAGGGCAAAAGGAAAGGAGGGCCGGGGAGAGGCACCGATAATTTTCTGCGTGCGCCACCAGCGTCGACGGAGAGCCCGAGACAGACACAAGCGTGGAGCGGCTCAAATTAAAAGGAGACGAGAAGCTGAGAAAAAGGCCACGCCTTTTGGGCAAGTGGTGCGCCGCTTTGCCTCCTTGCACCGGGTGCACCACGCGATAGACGGCGGCACCGATGCCACGTGATGAGAGACCAGATTACCAGAAGGTTAACAAGGAAAGAGAGGCGGTGCCTCGATACACCGATCTCAGGCGCTAGGAAGGTCCACTTATACGCTCGCTGTACAACCCCTCACCACAGCCGCAGCTGCACCCTCGGTAGGCAAAATAGCAAAGGAAAGAAATGAAGAGCAAATTGCGCAAGAAGTCAAAGTTTTGTTTGTGAGAGGCGGTAGGCGCACTCGCGTCGGTGCCCTCGTAAGCACGGACAGCGCACAAAGGCTCACACGCTTCACTCAGCAGACGAGCCGCGTACAGTGTGGAAGCACACAGGTAGAGAAAAGCGCCCACCAGAGCCACCAAGTGGCCGTTTCAGCTCCCCCTTTTAAGGGCAGAAGAGGGGGAAAGGCCACTGCGTAGGCGAGTGCGTATCACTGATGCGCAGCCTCCGGAAGTTCTCCCCGATAGCGATAATGAAAGAAAGAGATGGAGGCGAGTCGAATAAGTACGAACGCCGACGTCACTTTCCCTTCGCGGAGGTGGCGGCGAGGGAGGAAGAGTGAGATGCGGCGAGGGTACTGACTTTCAAATGGTTTACTGAACTCCCGAGCGTAGTGGTGTTCTTGCGCAGTTAGTGAACACAGGTGACTGGGGGAGGTGAGACGCGTGTGCGTACGTTCTCTTCTGCAGGCGCTATCGGGGCGGGTTTGTGATGAGGGGGGGGGGGAAGTTGAGCCCTCCGTGGGCCACTGTTTGCGGGTGGTCGATTAGTGTGTGTGTGTGTGCGGGGGAGGGAGGGAGCTGAGAGAAGAGATGGAAAGGGGGGTCAGGCGCTAACCACAGAGGCAAGGGAGGAGTAGCGGAGCGCAGTCAGTGAATGGTATTCGTTTTGGAGAGAGTAGGGCTACGCCGACGCGTCAGACTGCCGTGGAGGCAACTTTGGTACCACGCACGGGGCACAGCTGCAGTGCACACGGGAAGAGGCGAAGGGGAGGGAGCAGTGAAAGCGAAGCGTAGGAAAGTTGTTTGCGGCGGGAAGAGAGCCGACAAGCGCAAACAAGCTCGCCTGCATACGCGAATTCCCTACTCCTCCAAGACTGGGGCAACGTGCGTGCCACTGCAGAGCGAACTTGTTATGGCGCCTTGGTCATACGCGGTGACATATAGGCTCTGGGAGGAACCCTTTGCGATGAAGAGAGCACAGGACGCCGGCGAGCACGGAGACTGCAGCTAAACACTGCTGTGCGCGTACACACACCCACAGACATACTTCCGCTGTTTAGCTTTTCAGCACCCTGTCCGCTCCCTCCCTCTAGGCGTGCTAGCGTGGTACAAACCTCCAGCGCCTTTTTGGGAGGAGCCGGTGCTGCCATTCCGTGCAGCCAAACAAACAATAACACCCACGACAAGAAAGGAGCGCAGCCGCGAGGCTGTCGCCAGTGTGAGTGAGAGAAAGAGAGTGAGAGATGATAAGACGCGCGAAAGCGCCAGCAGTTGGGGGTGGGGTGGAGGGGCCCTGGATTGCTAGCAGCGGTGCTCCAGCGCGAAGAAGATGTTTTGTTGCACGGGGTGGAAAAGGGGCGATTCTTCAGCGATTGAGAATTCCCCTTCCCCTTGTGAGGATGCTGATCGCCACTGTGGTGTATCGGTGTGCCCCGCCACCCCACACAGCGGTGGAGCAGAGCGACTCCAAAAGGAGGGGTAACAGAAAAGGGCGTGTCGCGGGGCGCTGACAAGGCGACACGGTGGACAGCGCGGCCTTCGCACCATACGCGAAGAGAAGTGACTTTCTACAGGCTCATTCGCTGCCACACAACACGAGCTCAACACCGTCCCGACCCCCGCCTGCCACCGGGCCCATCGCCTGGTGCGAAGCAGCCGTACACACACGTTGCAGCAATGCACCGACTCGGTCAGCTTTGTACGGCTCCGATCTCAGACCCTGCCCACCGATGTGCTTCGCAGGTTGCCACACAGCCGCTCCTACCATGCCACTCGCCATCTGGTGCATCCCTCTCGGGGTGGCTCAGGCACCCCATGCCACTAGGCGGCGATGGTCGGGTGGGGTGCGTTCGAGTCACGCGGACACCTTGCCCATCCTATGAGTGGCACAAGCGTCTTCACTGCCGCAGGTCGCTCTGACCTCCCCACATCGTAGGTGCTTGGCCCTGTCACCACCAGCGGTGGTTCGGCACTGGCAGGGAGAAGAGGAAGGGGGCAGCCTGGCTTCTTCCCCCAATGCGTGGCCCCTGAACCCTCGAGATACCACGCATTGGGGGTGTCCCCAGCCATTAAAATGTATTCGCGTTTTGTTTCTTCAGAAATGGCGCAGTCTCCGCAGCTGTGAAAGGGCCTCGCGGTGGTTTGCGCCTCGCTGCGCCCCCTCTTTCCTGCCCAGGGAGACGCGTGCGAGGAAGGAGAGGAGGACACAGAAGCCATACGCGAGTAAGTCCTCGTCGAACACGTAGTGAGTTCCCCACCGACCACCTTCCATCCTCCCCACGTTTTACCCAAGAAGGACTAATGAGGGATACGAGGCGGAGAGAGGGATGACATATGAACCAGGTAACGACTGGAGCCTATCCGCCCTCGACGCACACTTGGGCGCATTCACATCAGCGCTTTTCCGTTGTGTCAACACTTTAGCTTTCGTCCAGCTGAGAAAGGTGGTAGAGCGTGGGTTTGCACTTGTTGGCCTTTCCTGCAGGACACACGTAGAGGAGAGCGCTCACGGACACCAGCCCACCTTTGCTTGTATGATTATCCGTGCGCGTGCGCCCTGGCATGCACGGGCCTATCGATAGGGCCGAAGAGGAGGAGAGCAGAAAAGCGATTACAAATGTGAAGGAGAACACTAGAGTCGCACCAACACTCACAAAGCGCAGACACACCGCACGAGTGTATGTGTACCCCGCACCTCCATGAAGGTAGCTCGAAGAGTCATCGTCGTCGCCGCGGTGCAGGTGCGGGGAAAGAAGCGGTGCTGCCTCCATGCGCCGTCGGATTACATGCGTGGGGGAGTGACAAAACGCAGTCGAGTGCGTCTAATGCGCAGAGTCCACTGAGGAAGGGGCGCACAGTGGAGGTGCACACGCAACACACAAACGCGCGTTGTGAGGCGCCCGCCTCACATCGTAGCGCAGAGAAGAGTAAGGAGAACAGCCTCACCGAGTCGCAGGGCGTAGCAGAGGAAACGACAGCAGAGAACGGCTGCACGTCGCTCAGCAGTCGTGCTGCACGTTTAGGCGTCTTCGCTGCTTGTGGAGTCATCGAAGTTGGTGTACTGGCGCATTACCGTGGGTGCGCGCTGCGGCAGGCTTTGCCGAGAACCTCGAAGACTCAGTGCTTCCACTCTTTCCGTCGACGAAGAAGACGAAGTTGTACTCCTCCCGTGCCGAGGAACGGAGTCAGAGAGCTGCTCTGCTTGTTGCTGCGTCCCCACACCTCGGCCGTGGGCAGAGGTGCTCACAAACACTCGGCGCGGCGTAGCGCGCAGTTCATCAGGTGCGTCTTGCCGGTGGTGCAGTACTGTTGCAGCAGGCCCCGCAGCGGGGGTTGTGGAACTGGTTCCTCGTGACCCTAGCGTGTCGCTCGACGTATTCACGTTCGTAACCTGCATGGCAGCGTCATCTGCTTTGTTTTCACTAGCGGGAACGGCTGTGTGTAGCGCTCCGGGAGGTCTAAAGGGCTGCGGCTCAAATGCCTCACCTCGTTCCTTGCTCTTCTCCCGGCGCCCCTCACCGTTGTCCTCTTCAGCGTCTTCGTCCCAGTTATTCCAGTTTGGGTTGTAGGGGGGGAGTGCAAAGTCTCTCGCAGTGGCCGCCTGGCTTATACGTGTGGCCCGCAGGTGTTCCACGTCGACGCTCACTTTCTCCGTCATGGTTGCTGGCTTGACTCCCTCTGTGTCGGAGTTGTGCTGCGACATCGCCTGTACGCGATCGTCACTGCTGTCCATCGACTCGGCCCTTTGCGACGCGCTTTTCAGCTCACCTTTGCTGAGAAAAGTCGGCTGCTGCGGCTGTGACGGGGACGCCTTCGCCACTGTTGCGCCGCGTGACGCTGGTGTCCCCTCCTCTGACGACCCAGAAGAGCCCTGCCCCCAGGCGGCGGACATCTTCACTGCCCGTCGTTGCCCCAACGACGATAGCGGGAGGTTGTGCCGTCGGCTGCTTTGGTTTGGCGATGCCTCGCTCGTCAGCGTGATGGCGGTGGTCAAGTCGCTTGACACGTCGTCGGTGCGCTCCTCGGAAGGCGCTGCACGCCGGGCGGGCACCACACGCTCTTGCGTCTCTTCCCCGCCATCTTCGCTTGAGTCACTGTCAGATAACGAGGAAGACGAGGTGATGGTGGTGAATTCTCGAATCGCGGTGCACTGGCTGACAGTGCCGACTGCCGAGGCCTGCGTCGAGGCCTGTGCCGGCGCAGACAGCTGCTCCACCGTTTCCGTTGCTGCCGTGGCAAGTTGTGGTACCGACACCGAGCTTGCAGTCCCGGCGGAGGTGCGTCGCAGCCCCGCTACCGCACCAGGGCTATCTACAAAGGCTTCCACAGCATCGTCGCTGCCCGCAGACGCAGCGCTGTGATCTGCTGGTTCGACGAAAGAGTGCAAGCGCTCCTCCTGCTCACCAGAGGGCCGCACAGAAGACACCCCGCTGAGATGCAGCGCTTGCCGCTCTCCGCTGCCCTCTTTGCTGCTGCTGCTCCTGCTGCCAGAAGACGCACGTTGGCGATCCTGCAGCTCCTGCAAAGAAGCTCTAGAAATATTTGCCAGCGGCGGTGCTGCAACTGCGGCTGCCCGCTGTGGCTGCGGCTGAGCGGGTGTGCCGACTACCGATGTGTGCGGCGATGTGCGCACGCCGGAGGAGTTAGGCTGGTGCGCCGACGGGGACGACGAGATCGCCTCTGCCACAGGAACCATATCCGTGCTTGCCGTACGGGCTTGTGATATCCCCAGCTCGCTGAGCGAGCGCTCTCTAATTGAGCCGGCAGTCACCATGGCCTGCAGTGCTCGTATTGCTTCCTGGAGAAGCTTCATGTCTTGCTGCGTGCGTTGCTGCACCGCCGTGAGACGCATGACCTCTTGTTGCATGGTGCCCAAGCACTGGCAGTTGCCTGCCTGCGTGTCTGCATGAGCTGCGAGTTCCTGCGCCTGCCTGCTTAAGGACTGAAGACTGGTCTCGAGAACCTTAACCTGGAGTTCCAGTTTCGCGGACGCTTGCTGCATGGTGGCCAGCTGCTGTGGAACATCAGCCATACGCTGCTGCGACTTTTCTGTCGCCTCTTCGACCGCCGCCACTCGCTCTGTCACCCCCGACACACACTCGTTCAGAGCGGTGAAGAGGCGTTTCTGAACTCCACTAACGTGGTGCTGCACGGCATCCTCCAGGTAGTCCTGCACGCGGGCACCCATTTCGTGAAGGTGCTTCTCACACTCCACCAGTTTCTTCCTAAGGTCCTGCGTCTGAGCCTCCGCCAGCTCCATCAGTTCCGTTGACTTTCTCTCGAGCTTCTTCACCGGGGCCATCTGCGCATCTACCCGAGATTCCAACGACCGTAACTCGTCTGCCACCTGCTGCTTCTGCCGCCTCTCTACCTCAAGAACCTGCGTGCGCTGGCTATCGATGGAGCCGCGTAGGGTAGTCGTTTCGGCGGAAATAGAAGTGAGGCTACGGTCAGCGTCGTCGAGGCGCCGCTCCAGGCGGTGCACCTCTGCACGCGCATCACTGCTGACTTGCTGAGCTCGGGATGCCACGTTGTGCGTTACCTCCGCGCGCTCTGTCAGTTCACGCTGCACCGTCATCTGATCCTTCACGTACTGCTCCTGTTGCTGCCGCCATAGTCCCAGGCGGTTTTCCTGCCCAGCAACCCGCTGTTCCAGCTGCGCGAAGAGGTGGGTGTGGCGCTGGAGGACAGCCTCGTTGGTGTCGAAGTGGGTGCGCATCTGCTGAACTTCTGACTTGCAGGCCTCCAGACCTTCCTGTACTCTCTGCACTGCATCAACACCTCGCTGTGTCGATCTCTCGCAACTGTCAATGCGATTGGCAAACGACAGCACCTGCTCAGCACTGCGGTCTGCCAGCTTCTCCACTCGTGTGCACATCGCCCCCGCAGCCTCTATGTGGCTCTCCAGGCGACCCGCCTGCCGCTTACAGGCTTCCACTTCCGCTCTTAGTCCCTCTGCAGTAGCAATGGCATGCAGCTGCGCTTCGATAGCAACGAGGCGATTGTCACGGTCTGTAAGTGCGTGCTCTACCTTCAGTGTCCTCTCCGAAGCACCGGCCACCTGGACGATGGCCCGCTCTGTTGCCTCGTTCGCCGCCACTATCGTGGCCTCTATGTGGCGCACGGTCTCATACGCGGAGTCTGCCTTGCGCTCCACACGATCGATAGACGAGGTGGCAACTGCTTCCTTGGACTCCAGCGCATGAAGTCGTTCCGTCGTTGTCGTAGTAAGCATTCGGCACTCTGCCTGGCACGTTCGCACACAGTCCGCCACCCTCTCCTCCATTGCATGCGCAGCTGCTTTGGTTTGTCGAAGCTCCGCGCGGAGTTGCTCGAGGGGTTCTGTGGCGGTCTTCATAAGCGAGGACGCTGACGCCTCCCACACCTCCTGGACGGTCCTCCGTATTTCGCCCTTCACCTTCAGGCCTTCCTCACGGATCAGCGCCTTTGCTTGCTGTAGTGCACGCTGATCGTCGCGCCGCATCTCAACTAGCCGCAGCAGCTCAGCGTCCAGACGCTGAGAAAGAGTAGCCCGCTCCTGCTCGAGCTGCCGACTGCAATCCGCGCGGGCTGCGCTGCTTTGCGACATGGCCACGTCCACCCGCTCCTCCAGTTGCCGAGCCGTTTCCTGCATTTCTTCGCGCAGCTGAAATTGGCTTGTGTCGCGAACCTTACCGGCGCGCATGGCCTCCTCTAATTGCCGCTGCATCACAAGACGACCTTCGTTGCTCTCCTTCCACTGCGCCGCCATTTTCTCCTCTACAGCTGACACATCCGAGTGAAGGGCCGCATCACGCCGGTGAACTTCGACCAACACGTCTTCCTTCCACTGTCGTCCCATCGCGATCAGCGTCTCGTACCGCCGATCTCGCTCAGCAGCGAGCTCAGCGCGCAACTCGATCAGCTCACGCATGGCGCGACTAAGTTGCTGCTGCAGCTCTTCCACGTTCGCGACGGGTAACGGCGCTCTATTGTTTGGGTCTCTGTACCAGTGCCCAGTAGGGTAGTCGCCACCTCTCGTGTCGGTGGTCTTGTAGGCGTAAGTGCCTGTCCCTTCTCGTACACCGCTGCCGTAGCAGCGCCGTTGCGTGAGGGCAACTTCAGCTGCCTGAAGCATCTCCAGTGCAGGTCTAGAGAAGGAGGACATTTTGCTCTGCGGCTTGCCCTCCGTGTATGTTTAGGTATATGTGCGCAATGGCCCCCCCCTGGAATGCCACTGACCTACGGATGGTGGCACGATGGGCGCCTATTCGCTTTCTCTACAGCTGGCCAAAAAAGGCGTTTTATGGTACTGTGCACGAGTGTGCGTGCGTGTGTGTGTGTACCGGTCAGGGAGACGCGGGTTGGGGTGTGGCGGAGACTTGTAAATATGACTGTAGATAGAGAAGACGCGTAACACGCTTCAGGCAGTCGCGAGTGCAGGCTTGCGTCTGCGAGGCAGGACAGAGAGACAACAGAAGGCTGGCGTAAAGGCAATGGACATGCGTCTTCCTCCCCTGTAGAGATGTCGCGAGGAAGAGGACGCAGTGGATGGCTCACTCAACCACGGACGGAAGGCTCGAGTCACGCGCACCAGCGTCCTAGTATTCACGTCAGAAGGCGTTTCTCTTGATGCGTAAGTGCTCGGAAAATCAGTTCGAAAAGCGCAGAAAAGAGGAGGGGGAGGGGGGGGGGGGCGAGAGCCAACGGGCAGCATCAAAGCAAATTGGGCGATTCGTGTCATTGGTGACCAGGAAGAAGACACGCGGGAGGTACGCAGGGGTGTTTGTTGGCGCCCGTGTACTCACAGCACATCGGCCTAGAACGAAACGTAGCCGAGGGGTGCAGCCGCTGCGGATCACGCTGTGACAACACATACGTGACAACAGCATGGGGCTAAGAAGAAGAGGTTCCCACAGAGGCACGTGCAGTCATCAAAGAGGTGAGCGCACCGAAGGTGTTGGTGCGTGTATGTGCGCTTTGGGGGTCGAGCAGAGAGTCGGGGGTATTCGAGAGAGGGCCCGGCACACAATGTACGACTTCTAGTTGAGGTGACGGCACTAAAATGGTCCAAAGAACAAAATGAGCGGAAAGCCCGTGCGAGCCCCACAAGTCGTGAACGCCCGAAAGGGGCGCAAAACAGCAGAGAATAATCGACAGACGTGCCGACCAGAAGTGCCCAGGGTGACGCCCCCTCCACATCTTTAATGCCACCGACGTTGCCCATCTCCAGCACGAGCGCCTGCGCCACGCATGCAGCATCAGTCACTCTGCTCATGCAGTGTATGACAGTAGTTTACGGGGACTCACTCATCACACGAGCTGATTTCATTACTTCCTCCAAAGTGGGATTCTCTGTGGCGTCGAGATGCTTTTTCCGCAACTCCTGAGCCACCGTGTGCAGGCTGCGGCACACCACATCCATTCGTTTCTTCTTGTCCTGCAGACGCTTTTCACGCTCTTCAACGTCGACTTGTTGTTGCAGCAGCGCCTGCATGCGCAGGCGCAGATCTCTCTGCACCTCCTTGATTGTGCTCGTCGTGTTCTCAAGAGCCTCTGCGCTTCGGTCGCGCGAACGCCGCTGCCGCTCTGCCTCTGCCACCAACGACGACGTCATCCTGCCAATCATCTGCGTCCACGTCCGCTGCACCACCGCATACAGCGCCACCGAGTAGCAGCACTGTAGATCTGCCTGCTGCAGCACCCAGCGCTGCTCCAGTCGAAGTAACACACGATAACAGGTGTCGTCCGTGGCACGCATCACGGGATTCTCCGACTCCGCTAACGACGCAGCAGCATCAGCGGCACTGGGTGCTGACACGGCAGCTCGGGCCGCGCGCAGCTCGTCGACGGTGCGCTGATGCTGCTCCTGGAGTCTAGCTAGATCTCGCTGCTGCCTCTGAATCACGTCACGCAGCGCGCCCAACTGCGCACTCTCCTCATTCATTCGCGCCTTCATGCCCTCTGCCGCCTCTTGCATCTTACCCAACTGCTCCAGTGCCGTATCCCGCTCTTGCCGAGTGCACTCCAACTCCGTATGCAGCCGTTGAGTCACCTCACGTCGCCTCTCATCTCTGGAATTCGCAGCTGCACAGTTGACTTGCGCTAGTTTCTGCATTTTTTCCTGCAGAAGTGCCAGAGCGCCAGCATGCGCTGCGAGGATCCGCTGCTGTCCCTGTTGAGCTTCCTTAAGGAGAGAGGATGCCGAGTATTGCACAGTTTTCGCAGTGGCGTTGGCTCGCTTTCGTCTTTCCTCTGCTACGGCATCCTCATTGTCGCGTGCTTTTGCCTTCAGTTCTGACAGCTCCCGCTTGGCGTCGCGCAGTTGCTGCTGCAGCTTCCCTGCTGCTGCTTTGCGTCCCTCTAGGTGCGTTTCAAGTTCGCTGCACTTTTTCTGCAATGCCGCCTTCTCCGCACGCCAGGCTTCCTCTTGATTTTGTTGGCCCTCCTCCAGTCGGCGCATCCTGGAGAGCCATTCTTCCTTGTCACGCTGGTGCTGCGTACGGAGTGCGTCCATCGCGGAGTCGCGTTGCTGCGTCACAATTCTCATAGCTTCTTTGATCTCACGCTGGCTTTCCTGTCGAATCTTTTCGGCCTCTTGCCCAAGCCGCTCACGCTCCGCGAGGCGCGCAGCCGATTCAGCAGTAGCCACAGCAGCAGCCTTCGCTCTCTCCCACTCCACTTCCTTGGCGCGCATGTCACGCATGAGGGCCGCAATGCTGTCTTGCGCTCGCCGCTGCAGCGCTGCGTACGCAGCAGCCGCGTCAGCGTGCTTCGGTTGTTCCCCACCGCCTAAGAGTTCGGTAAAGTCCGGGTCTGTCTGAGTTGCACGAGGCCGCTCGTTTGCCGCCCCAGCACGCGGTATGCCCTCCGCAACGGCTTCCTGGAGTGACTCCTTCTCTTCTCTTGCATACTGTGACGAGGGGCCACCGTCCTTTGTCTCGCTCCGCCTCTCCGTCTGTACCCTCGACGCGTTCTCCTGCAATTCTGCCAGCTGGGCGCGCAGATTCTCCAGTGTCTGCTGTAGCACATCACGCTCCGCCCTCATTTCGGCTACCTCTGAAGTCGCACGCTGCAGACGCGTCTCCATCACATGCTCGTACTTCCGTCGGCGCTCTACGGCAGCGTCCCGCTGCTGCGCTATCCACTCCCTGTACGTGTTCTGCATATCCGTGACGGCGTCTGCGCAAATGTCCTCCAGGCGTTGCCTCTCCTCCTCGAAGAGAGAGGTGAGCTGGGCTGTCAGCTGTGCCGTCATCCGTTTCTCCTGCTCCTGCAGCGCAGCACGCTGATCCGCGACCTTTGCCGCGTCGGCCGAGACCTTTTTGAGCGCGTCCTTCAGTGTTGCCTCGCGCACGTCCAGCTGCCGCTTCTTTTTGCTCAGCATTTCCTCCACGGCAGCCACAGATTCGGCCGACGCACTAGCATTAACGTGCACTTCAGCGTTTGCTTTCGAGGGCGTCGAGGCGGGAGTGTGCCCTGGCGTTACTGGATTGACTGTCCTAGCAGCAGCTGCCGCCGCCGCCGCCACCTCGGCCTCGATCTCCATCCTCGCAATGGTCGCTTTAAGGCTCTCCTTCTCGTGCGTCAAGAGTTTGTTTTCTTCTTGCTGCTCGTGTAGATCGGTACGCAGCTTTTCGCCTTGCATGGCCTGCTCATTCAGCATCTCCTCAAGTAGACGACAGCGGTGTACGGCCATCTCCGCCTCTTCGAGCAAGCGCTTGATGGCTTTAGAGCACATGGCGCACACGGGCACCGGCTGAGTGCCTGGTTGACCCGGTAGCACAAGGTGTTCTGCGAGACAGCCGGGGCAGCATATGCGGCCGCATCCGTGGCAGTTTCCCGCAGATTGAAAGAGCCCAAATGCCTTGCCACACTGAACACACTTGCGCGCGGTGGAGGGGATGGGCCACTCGTCTTGGGGGACCGCCTGAAACGTGGGTACGCTCCGGAGCATTTTCCAACGCGATAGGGTAATAGGTTTGTTTATTTCTCCTCTCCGGTGGAAGGGGTTGATTTGTTGGGAATAATTGAAGCAGTAGTGATACAGCCTTGTGCCTTGGCGCAAGGGACCCAGCGAGCATGGGGTGACGAGCAACTAAAACAATTGGGTTATGAACAATAATGGGAATCCACGGTAAGGAGGCCTTCAAAGATGGGGTTCGATGAGTCGTGCCGGAGAGTCCTTTGTGTGAATTTGCTCAAGAGGGAGAAAAGCACCAGCAGCGCCCACTCAAGGGATCGGTGCCGCTTCCTGTCTATCTATTTCTATACGACGTGGCACTCGCCAGCCCGCCGTGGTAGCGGCTGCGAGAGATCGCTGTGAAGAGGTGAAACGGAAGAGGGTCAACATCGAAGGCGACAAAAATGTTAGAGTTAGAAAGGAGACTAGTGTAGTGAGGGGACAGCAGACAGCAGGTAGAGGAGGGGGGCGGTGGGCCGCACCGTAGTGCTGCAGTGCAACCTTGGTAAGAATGGACCTAGAGGAAACACGTCCTATACCTCTCCCGTCACACCGTTTACACATGCTGGACAAAATGCCCTATCCTTGCAAGGGTAAGTCGCTGCAGTGAAGGAACGCCGTCGATTTGCGGGTGTGCATGCTTGCTGGATGTCTGCCACAGTCAGCTTGAGCCAACTCTCATCCCATCGGTCTGCTGTGTTGCTCGAGTAGCCAGAGGTGGCGATCGGCTCGTGAGAAAATGCAGCAGCCGCAATTCGCACAAGTGGCACAGAATGAGTGACTGTGCTGCCGTGTGCTCTCTTCGCTTGTCTTCTGATATACGTGTCTATCTGTTCTAATAGGCGAGCGGCACCAAAGTGGCTTTTATTGAAGATCGAGGGAGGGAGAAGAGAGAGCAAAGAAGAACAACAAAAAGTACAAAAGGTCAGCGTCAGGCCAAAGGGGGAGGAGGAGGACGATCACGAGCGCACATGGGGTGCTCGGGCATCAAAGTACTTCTCATTCTCGCCTCCCTCCCGTCGATGACAACCCTCAACGGCATCACCTCCACACACGTGTACGCACCCACACCCACACACCCACACGCAGCAAGAAGGAAAGACGCCAACGCAGCCAGGCCGGCGAAGGGAAACGATGGGAAGAGCCACCACACCGTTGTGCCCACGCAGACAAAACAGTGCAGACGCTGCCACGACGCAGAGGCTGCCGAAAACAAACTTGCGAGACGAAGGCGGAGATGCGAAGAAGTTATGAGAAAAACTACAGCAAGCAGAGGCGAGAAAATGCGCGCAAGCAAAGGGGAAAAGAGACCCAAAGCACCGTGGCACACATCCATGAGTTCCAAGTGCACCGCCGTAGCCCAGTCACGGAGAACAGCGAAGCACCACTGAAATATAGAGAGAGTGAGAGAGTACATGCCGCCAGAGAAAACGCCAACACCTCAAAGTGTCGCCATTTTTGAGGCCGTTAGTCGAGCCGAGCAAGGGTGCCGCATATAGAGAAAGCGGTTCACCCGAAGCGGCGGCGGTCGAAGAGCCAAAAGTGACAGAAGAGACCGGTAACGAGTTGCGACACTGGAAGGGGTGGTAGGGTGGCGGCGAGGCACAAAAAGTCAAGCGAGGAAACGAAAGATGCAGCATTACAGGCAGCGCAGGCCCTGCTGAGCTTCGACACCCACACAAAAAGGCTCACGCAGATGCTACGATGTGAACGCTTCAAACGTGTACTGCACATGTGTCTTGCACATTGGCGCTGGGCATCGTCCACAGATCGACTTGGCACAGTCCTTGCAGAGTACTTGATGCTTGCATGGGTAGCAGATTTCCGTGCAGATTCTGTTGTGACAAAGCATGCATTTCGAACGTTCATTGATGAATATTCGCACCCCTGTGATTAAATCGAGTATCTCTCGCTCTACCTCCTGCAAGTCCTCCAACGAAAGTGTCTTCAGTTGGTCGATTCGGCGCAGCTTCACGTGCGTAGCCATGATCTCCTCTTTAATGCGGTTTCGCTTCTCCTCCAACGCTCGATCTCGCAGCTCTGCGGTCTGCGCGTCCTCACCGTGTTTATGGCGGCGTGGCTCCGGCGCGAGGGCCTGCTGCTTGTGCTCTTCCAGCATCCCTAGGCGGAACTGCAGCTGCGGGAGGCTCGGGAAGGATAGCTCTCTCGTCTCCTTTGTCATGTCTACCCAGTTCTGATACTCCGCCTGTCTAAATGGGGAATTCGAAATGGAGTTCAGCTGCACAACATTGCCGTTCTGCGTCGAGCGGAAGCACGGCGGTAACTCAATCACAATGTGCCACTCTGTGGTCACAGCTTCAGCGGAGAAGCCGGAGTAAACCGGCCCACGCTGGGCCCCCTTCACAAGCGCGATGTAGTAGTTATCGGGACTCTCGCGTCGACTCTCCTCGGCGCTGCGCATCTCCAGTAGTACACGAACGTAGCAGCCATGTACCACGTCGCTGAAGTTGCGCCACTCTAAAAAGTTCACTAGGGTTGACCGAAAGAGCTGCAGCTTCTGGAGCATGTCCAGTGGCGGCGCGTTCGCCGAACCTTTCGCATGATTTCTGCTCATTTGCGCTCTCGGATGAATTCCCTGCTGCGCTGACTCCAGCTTGCAATGTGAATACACACTGCCAGTGCGCCAATAGAAGCGGGGCACACATTTGGGGGTGTTTTTTGCATTTCGAGCGTGTTCAGCGTGAGTCATGAAGGAGGAGGAGGGGAGGGGGAAGGTAGAAGCGCGGCGTGGTAGAGCCACAGCCAGGCCCCCATAAGACGCTCGGGGTGATACACACACACACACACTACACTTGCTCAGACATGGGTGTGAGGCGTAGGTACACAGCCCGTTTCCCGGCATGGGCGAAGGGGTAACCACATCACCCAAGACCTCTTACTCCGTACAGCTTCATGGGTGGGCACCATCATTAATGCATCGTCGTTGCAGTACAACAGATGGATACACAGCAGCGTTGGCAGTACTGATTGTTTTGTCGTTTCAATCGCTTGAAAAACAGAGAGCAGCGCATCAACGGACGCGTGCATGTATGTCCACCAGAGGAAAAGAGGATTCGGTGGAAGCTCCGCCATTTCAGTGGAATAAAGACAATGAAGACGGTGCGAGTGTGTCCGTGTGCACGGAGCGATTGCGGAGGAAAAAGGGGTAGAATAAAACCAAAAGCACTGCGACATAGTCACTCCTTGCAGCGAAGCGTGAACACGCGCAGGTGCAAATACTCAGTCCATGAGAAGCTGAATATCGTTCAATCGGATGCAAAGAGAGCCTTAAACAGAGATGGAGTGAGCGGGTAGGGCAAACGCAGCCTCCGCGTGGCAATGCCAAATCGTGCACGTCTCTCATGTGATCCTCTCCTTCCGATGCCGTAATGCGTGCCGACTTTTGTCGCTGCGGTCACAACCACATCGCGCATGGCGTTTGCCAGGCTAGCCGTCAGCGCCGCCATACGTAGCTGCTCGCGAATCCATTGGGTAAAGTTTCTGTGCTTTCGCTAGAGGCGGAAGCGGTGGTGTCACGGACGCTCGACGCCTCCTCAGCGGGGTTGCTCACGAAAGAAGCTGCGATGTGGGTCCCAGCAATGTCATAGTGACGTCTCTACTCCACATTGATACCCCTTTTGAGATCGACTCTAGCGTCGGTAGAAGCTTTGCAGGCAGCAGCGGAGCCCAGCGCGAACAGAGCGTGCTATGCACAGCTCCCAGTGTTCGTCGAATTGGCGCCAAACTTGTCGCGGGTCACGGTGGCGAGTGCATCAATGCTGTGGTCGGGCAGGAACCACAGTTACAGGGGTATTTCCCTCAAGAGGCGTGCGCTACACAATGCTGCCCGTGCATCTGCAAGCAGGGCAAAGACGTAGGTATCCAGAGGTAGCACTACCCCTCTGAAGGCGCAGTCTTCACGTCGCTGGCAGCGAGTGACCCTCCTGCGAGTGTTTATACTGCTGCACAGCTGCCTTCTCAGAAGTCAGTGAGAGCCAGCATAGTGGAGTATCTCCTAACCATGTGTGAAGTGCAGTGCACCTCGTCGCCGAGTAGAGCGGTCGACCTCATAACACCGCGCCATGCCTCCTGCTGCGCAACGCACCGCTGAACAGCACGGTCTACCCTGCGAGAAGTCGGGCAGTCGGTCACGAGCTTTCCAGTCGGTAAATGCCTTCGGTGTAGCGCACGCCTTCGCAGGAGAAATCGTGCACTTGCTCAGCGCTAACAATTGCAGTAGGCTGTCGCTAAGATCCCTCCAGGTGAACCAGTGAGGCGTTATCGACGCAGAGAAGATGAGTGCATGGCATCTTACAAAGATGCGTAGTGGTAAGCTGCACACAGCGACCATGCATGTACGCCACTTCAGCTTGCACAGTCTTCGCGACCGCTACATTAGGCAAGGCATAGACACTCTGAGTCAACCCTTCTCGCAGCAATGTTGGCCGCCAGTCTCGCCTCCCCTCCGAACAAAGGCCGAAGAAGTTATGGTGCTGCGCTGCACCAAAGAAGGTGGTACCTTTCTCTCAGGGGTACGCAGCGGTCGGGAGACCGAGGGCTGCTCGTAAGACAACATACACGTCAATCGCAACATAACGCTGCTCGCTGAGGGTTTCCACGAGCTGGGGCAACGGAAAAACCTGGACTTGTGTGTCCACGAGCGACACCACAACGTGCAGTGGAGCGGCATTGCGAAGTGCATACGTCGCAGCTTCCGCGAGTACCTCCTCCAGGGATCCTCGATCCATCTGGGATACTTGGCCAGGTAGCGTTGAGTGCTGCACGAACATGAATGCAACAAGCACGCGTCATATACACTTGGCAGGTCTGACCCCGATAAAAAGAGTCGGACCCGCGGAGCTGAGCGAGGGCGCCTGCCCGTGCGCTTTTGCCGCAATGGGGCCGTAAAGCTCCGTGAAAGGATACATGAAGCTGCACGCAGGCCATCACCCTCTGGCTGTGCCCGCTTGAGACAGTATATACGACTACGCTGCCAGGTTTCATGAGAGACGCTGAGCGCTATCTTCGGCACGATTGCGTCATTGCTCCGCGAGGCCGACAGCCCCGGCAAAACAGTAGAAGAGCCCTCCTCCTCATGCGGAAGCATGGTGTCCCTGTCCACAAGTCGCAAGTGGATAGACACCCCGACAAAGGTGAGGCTCTCTTTTCAGGTGCCTGAATGTGCTGCAGCTCGCGTAGGGTTGCAGCCGTGGGCACTATCTTGTCAGGGCGTATACACAAGATGCAGGGAGAATACACCAACATACCAGAGGTGTGTGTTATGGCGAGAGACAACTTCGCTGCAATGACTACCATTATGTCTGCCGTGCTTGGGTGGCGCAGAACCACATCGGACAGGTTAGCCGGTTGGTACGCCGCCCCCGTCCGCGTGGCACGACAACCATTCGCGCACGATAGGCATGGGTGATAGTCGTTAGCTGGACTTCGCTGAGGTCACCCCCTACTTTGCAGACCGTCTTGTGCCGCCCAGGTGAATCGGTGGGAAGGGAAGCTTCAAGATAGCCCCTCGCGACAATGGAGAACTGACCGCCCTTGCTCCCACGGCTGTACCCCGCACAGAGCGCCAGCACATCAGAAGAGTCCGCAAGGTCTTCGAGGTGGACCTTTTTGAACGTCAGCCAGCTGCATGCATGCGGCTCATAGAAGCTCCTTGTGCCTTTGATGGCAAGCTCTTCTAGCCCCTCGATGGTGGCTCGCCGCAGATGTTGCTGAAGCTCGGCTCCTCCCTGCTTGTATCAGCCCTCGATGGGGCGGAGCAAGAAAATCACACGGCTTCAAATGGCTTACATGCCCTTTCGCATCTCCTCGCACTGCTGCCCCAGCGGCTTCTTTAAGAGCGATTACCCATCCCAGTAAAGAATGTCGTCCAGGAATACACGCAGGGCGTGACGTTGAACTGCGTGTGCTTGTGCTCCCCGAGAGTGCCAAAGGGGAGGGGGACACGTCTGAATATTTGCCATGAGGGTTTCCCCATCAAGGACACACTGGTCAGCGCACATGGTCTGCAGGTGGTGCATAAGGCTGCAGAACCGCGTACTTATCCGGCCGCGCTGGCCCCAGGGAGCGGGCAGAAGGGAAAGGATTTGCTGATGGCCTCGCATGTGAATTTGAATATGCTACCCGGCATACCTCACTTCCGAAAAGGTCCGGTTCCGGCACTTGGTCATCACCTGATTCACCGACAGCGCCGAAGAGGCCAGCGTTGGCGCCAACGGAATGTCACTGCTGATATTCATATTGACCACGTTAGCCGGCACTGTCGCACAGCTGGGCTTTTCATCCGTCGCGCCTTGACTCTCGTCGGTGGCACCGATACCTGAGGCGCTCACAGGCGCTGTATCTGCAGCACCGACAGGATTCGCCTGTATGCGCCGCACAGCCACTTGTACGTTGGTACTCCTCTGAATCAATTGGCAGACACATCTATACAGTCTTCAAAGCACACCACATATTCTAGCGCTGAACAGCAGGCCTTGAAGTGGCACGCGATTTGTTGCGCGCGACGCCACAGAGACGCATCCACTGCGCCACTTGCACCACCTCGCCGGAAGCCAACGCCATATCCTCGAGAAAGGCATCAAACTTCCTCATACTCACGGCACTCTATCCCTCAGCGTCGACGGTAGCTCTACCCTTTTAGGTCGGCAGACGCTGCCTCTGTAATGCACCCTGAGCTGGCGTGCTTGTCTGGTGGAATGTCCCCAGAAATTGAGAGTTCAATGGAAAGTACTCACCCGAGTAGCCTGTCCTGCGTGTAGTACGCCCGTTGCGTCTACTTGGGAGACAAGGGCATGAGGAGAAGTCCAACATCTCTGGTAAAGCGACAAATTCACCGATAATGCCGTGATTGGTGATCAGTTATGGCGCCTTTATTATTTGGCAGCACATCACGCCAACGTTTTTTTTTTCATCGAGGCAGACATCGTATTGACTCGCCTGTGCGTGCGCTATGGTGCGCACTCAACTCTGGATGTCTCGATGTGGTGACGTGTGCCGGAAAACGACAGAGAAGAGGGAATGCAAAAATGTGCTGCAGGGCCGTCTCGTCGACAGGCTGGTGTTGATGGGGCACAAAATAAAACTGTCTGGAGGCAGAAGAGTGAGACTGTGGCATAAATAAGTGAAGCGGGGAACCTCATCCCACCGCTGGCGACAGTCTTGATCGTGTCCCAGCTGCCAAAGAGTGATGGAAAGTGATAAGCACTGCAGCGCGCCGCTCTCCCCATAATCATGAGATTTTGTGCATGCGCTTTTGTTCAACGGGGGCGCGCTTCATTCTCTTTACTGTGTGCCTGTGCGAAGATGAAGGTGCGAGGGGAGGAGCACGACCCCTCTCCAGTCTCTCATTACACATCTCGTCTTCTCACTTTACAGCTGGCACGGCCCCGCTGATAAAAAGTCACGAATATGAGCGACAAAAAGAGCGTAATCCTTTTCGTATGAAGCTGCTCATGCTTGCTCTGTGGGTGCAGCCCCCCTGCGTACTCATAACAGTCAAGGGCCGGCAACCAGGCAACACCACCCACCCCTCAGCTGGCAGCAAATAGGGAGATACGCTCGTGCTCACCATTCTCCATCTCACCCCCCTTCACCACTGTTGACTTTACTCAGGAATGCACTGGGTGCTTCACGTTCGTACGGGTGAGAGGCAACGTTATCATCAAAGCACCTCCGCCTCTCATCTTCTCCCAACAAAAAGGGGAAGGTGCAGCCGACTGACACCCCTTCTCTCTTAGCCTTTCTCGAGCTACATATCTATCACCAGCTGCAGCCACGACTCCATCTCTTTGGGAACCTTATGACCCGTTCGCGCACCAGCCTCCCGCACGCAGGCCAGCACGGCGGCAGGACTCGCTATCTTCAGGGCGCTTCCCTTCGTAAAGTAGTTAAGGGCGCATTGAAAGTTGGCAGGCGAAAGCGATGTCTTACCCAGCACGTCGTACACCTCTGGAAGGCGATTGGCCGCCATCCCAAGAGAAAGAAGAAGCCCGACTAGTTCTGGTTGATCACCCAAGCTGGACAGGCGCAAGGGAACGTCAATGAACAATTCTTGCAGCGCCTTGCTCGTAACCACCGATGCACGAACCTCCTCACCGAGCGCCGCAGCACCTGGCCGCAGCATAAATACGTCTAGCTCTGCTGGGACACCAGCGTTCGTCGCCACCATCTGTTCAAGCATCTCCATACCCAGCTTACGCTCGCCGCACGCGCAGCAAACTTTAACAAGCTCCATTCCGACGGCCTGAGCCTCCCCGCGCCAAAGCTGCTCGCCGGAGGGATGCCAGTGAAGCACCAACCGAGCTGCGTACTGAAGGAGGGCGTGTGCTCGCACCCCTAGAAACCTTACAAAGGCGACCTGAGCGTCGATCGTCGGGTCGCGGTCAGCCTCCGCAAGCTTCTGCATGCACGCCACTGCCTCATCCATTTGATGAAGTTCCGAAAACGCCATGATCGCGATCGAAGCCGCGCGAACATCCCAGCAGGCGGATGTGTGCTGCATCCAGCTCCACATCATCGCGACACGCCGCGGCTCTCCTGTTTTCCATACAACATCCAACACTCCACCGAAGTCCCGCGGATTCATCGAGTGCTCGCGCATGGCGATCTGCATTACGTCGATGACGTCATCGCGGTCCTCTGCACAGCCTCGGCTTACTGCACAGAGTGAACCCAGGAGAGCGGATGCATAGGTGGGGTGAAGGCGAACATGTCGCAGCACCAGCGAGCGCAAGCTCTCGCGCTGCGCATTCCACTCGGTCGCTTCGTCCTTCGCTGCATCTACTGTGGATGAACTGTGAAGAAACTCCTTGACGGCTGCGCACAGAAAGGTAGCCGCCGCGCCCTCACCCACACACTGCATCTCCTCTAACATGCCCGTCAGCGTAGACACTGCGAACACGCCAGGATGACGCGCCACATAATCCCGCACTCCCTCCAATACCTGCTGCTGACGGGGGTGCGACGCAAGCACTGCTGCGGCCTCTCTGAGGTTGTTGCTCAATAGGTGAGTGGCCACAACAGCCGTCGTCAGCATAGTTGGCGGTGGCGCGCTCGTGCTGCACTGCGATGCAAACTCCTCCTTGGCGTGAGCACATGCGGCAGCAAGACGTGTTGGGGACGGTAGCACGGCATGTGTTCCGCACAGAAGTGCCTCAAATGTGAGCAGCTGGAGCCAGGCTGTGAAACGGCGCATAGAACAGCGTCTAGCAAGCTTACTAGTACAGCTATGACGTATGAAAGTGGCCATGAAGGGTGCAAGAGTAACACAGCACGGAGAACAAGAATGGGGAAAATAGGAGCAAACATGGCGGTATGGTTGAAGTCGCAAACACGACCTGCAGTCCCACCGCCGAGTGAAAGACACCAGAGGTCATCAGGGGCAGGGAAGCAGAAAAACGCGAAGGAGCGAGGAGAACTATACCCAGAGATCTGTGAAACAAGCGCGAGCACCTCGCTCAGCTACAAAATACGACCTTTTCTTTTTGAGCATTGCGCGTGCTAGGCGCTGGGATCTAAAAGGGGAAAGGCAAATAAAAACAGCAACAACATCGAGCGCCCGTGTCACGCGGCTCTCTCTAGCGGTGGGAGGGGGGGGGGCGCAAAGCAAAGAGAAAAAAGTCCCCACCCCCTTCACTTCTCCTAACCCCACATGACAGCTGCGATGGAGACGCCTACAGACGAGCTAACCAATAGGCGGTTAACTCGTCTGTGATATGCAAGGGAGGAGGAGAAGAGAAAGAAAGGTAAAAGCAAACAGACAAAAATCGGAGGAGCGTGCTCACAAGATTGCAGGTCTAGTCATACTCTTTGGTCCCCAGCGCAGACATAATTTCTACTCGCTCATCATCCTGCATCTGGCTCCAGCAGTTGTGGATGAACTCTGGGTCCTTCAGCTTCAGAATAGGGATCGCTTCACCAACAGACGCTTCCAATAGCTCCATGACGGCGCCGAGTCTGTCATACAGAGCCTGGCGCTGGCGCCACTTAGCAGTGGACAAGTTGGCGTTGTTGCCCTGAGAGAGCGAAATGAACTTGTTCACCAGCGCTGTGCACAGCTTACAAACGCGTGCCAGGGTTTCATCCACATCGCTCTGGACACAGTAGCCGATCCATTTTGCTGGCAGTAAATCCTCTACCTCTTCTGGGTAGGTGCAGCGATGCACCTGTTCCTCCCAGTTGGTCTCGTCTTCAGTCCAAGACAAGTCCCACGTCTGCACGGACTTTGGAGCGTTAAGAAGCGCGTGCGCCGCCTCTGCATCCCAGTTGTGCAGCAGCCCTCCGACGACTAGTTTGGGATCCCGCACGCTCACATAGGGTCCAGTAGCAGCTGCTGAAGAGGGGTTTATGAGCTTAAGCGTCTCGATTGACGCCATCTGCGCTGGATTGGTGGTGTAGGGAAGCACTGAGTGCATCTTTGCTTTACTGGCAGCGCGTAGTGGGCCGTTGTTCAGTCAATCACTCCTGCAAGCCCACTGGCGTTCACGTAAAAGCAGGAGGAAGTGCGGGAGTAAAAGCAAGATAAGAGTAAGATGAGGCAAACGAGATAGACAACAGAAACCTCACATCAGGCCACGGAGGACCATCCAGCGATTTGTGTTTTCCAGTTGCAGATATGCGGCAACACTTGACGCAGATCATAGCTGACATTTGGTGACATGAGGAAGAGAAGGCATGCATGACTGACAAGAAACTGACTGGTCAAGCAACCAGCCCACACGCAACAGCTGCACTGTCACACGAGCACAAAGGAGGCCAACACTCTCATCACGGATTTACGTTACATTACAGGAAGCAATGCACTGAGCAGGAAACAGAGCAAAGAGTGAGCAGAAAAAGATAGCTAAAAACGTGTGCTAGCCTATGGCACGCCAAGTAAGGGAGTCCACACCCTCTGGATGATCCTGCTGTCAGTTGAGAAGGTGTGCTAGAAGGCATAGGAGCAACACCAGAGACAGAAACACTCGCGCCGATTCGTGCAGCACGCTACGCAGAAGTGAGTGCTTGTCACCATCACGCGCAGTAGGCAGCTGGGGGTCATCTAAACAGCAAGCGTGCAAGTGCTCCATCGCCGACATCCGCAACAGTTCTTTCTCAAGAGTCGTCAGGTAGAAGTCGTGTGTTGGGGTGGTCCCAAACCACACGCCTTGAAACGGAGCAGCATCGGCGTAGTGTTGGTCCATATGAGCATCTGTCGCACTTCCCTTACGGTTGTGGCAGCGAACACGTCTTGGCCAGAGAGTGTCAGCCCGTCCACGGGAACTGCCAATCAGTGTCGAAGCGTCCACGATTCCGTGAGAGCCCTTCGGGTATGCTGTGTCTTGCTAACCTGTTATTGGGTGCTTATTGCTTAGTCTGCAATAGTAGCTTGGGCGTACGCAGCTTTTCGTGTGCATGGTTAAACAACCGGTGACATCCGTTCAGAAAGAGGCGCGTGTTTTCCAGAGGAGGCGGTAGAGAGCATAATACACAAAGTATGCAGGGCAAAAGCGCAAAGAGGCCGCACGAGCCTTCAGGAAAAAAAAGCGGCGTGAACAGTGCGCATGGCGCACGGCCGCCCAGTCGACCCCCTAGCAGAGCCCACTACAGTAAACTAGCTGCTTCATGAGTATTGAAAGGCCCTTTTGTGCTACCTTTTCTGGGGGCTGCTCTCTCCTGTTGTTGTTGTTTCCCTTTCGTCTAGCACAACGGTGGCGATATGTACAGGGATGCGATCTAAAAAGCGCGATGGTCGCCAGTATGGGACAAAAAGAAAGCCCGCGACATCGCGCCCGCCCCCTTCACAGTCCGGTCGGACTTGGCGTTACAACTCCCCAAAGCGCACGCTCCATCACTAGTGAAAGTAGAAGTGCGAGAACCTCAGGTTGCAGTAACTGCAGCACAGATGGTTGTGGCCAAGCTAAACATACCGTTCATTTACGTCCTCGCTGAACGCCGAAGTCGTACGCGCTGGCAGGCAGAAGCTCTCCCGTCACGGGGCAACGATACAGTATCATTGCTTCGGTAGCAGACACACGTGTAGCATCGACAGCGGTACATGCTTGCCGCTGCCCTTCGGCTCCCTTGCGCTTCTGCGCGATCTGTGCTTCCAAAGTGCGCCGGAGGTCTTCTGCTTTTTTTCTCGCCACCTTACGCTCATGCGCGAAAGCCTCCTGCGCCGATCGAGTATCGTACTCAATAAGCGCACGGACGCTTGCCCGTTCTGCTTCTTCTTCACGAGCACGATCGTTGCGCTTTTTCTCGGCCTGACGGCGAAGGTCCTCGTGAAACCTACGATTTTCGGCTATCTTAGCATCCTCGGCTCTCGGTGAATGCGCGGCTGGCCAGAAGAGAAGAGGCTCTACAGACTTCTGTCGCTGCCGTGCGGCCTCTGCATGGGCCTGTCGCACCTTTCCAGCCGCCTCTGCTGCGTCTTGTAGCTGCAGACGCTCGTACTCGCGCCTCTGGTACGCGTTCTCCACTTCACGCTCAAAGCTCTCCAGTTCTGCCTTGGCATAATCCGCGGTGCACTGCCGCTCCCTATCCCGTTCGGCTTGCGCGCATTCCCGCTTTTGCGCAGCATGACGTGCATTCAGAGCCATGTCGTCCACCTGCTTCTGCTGTGCCCGAATCGCCTCATCCCGCTCTCGCCTTTCCATCGTGTCGAAGAGGGACAAGAGCGGCGCCGCCTGCAGGTTCGCATCAGTGGTGCTTGCCCTGCACCAGCGCTCGCGCTCGGCCTCTTGGGCACTTCGCAGTGCCTCAGCGTTACGGCGGTGTCTTTCCACATTCTCTGCATGCTCCTGCGCGAGCTGCCTCTGCAGCTCCGTGCGCTCTGCTTGCGCCCTTTCACGTTCCGCCTGCTCCTGCGCTTTGTGCTCTGCGCGTCGCTGCTCCGCAACACGGAGGTTCTCTTCGGCAAGTTGGCGTGTGCGCTCCGCTGCGGCAAGGCGGCGCCGATCATCCTGGTCTTTGCCGTCCCACACAACCACAACATCCCTCGCGTCTACATTTGCACCCGCTCGGCGCTCCTCTCGTCGGGTGGGGGCTTCCACTGCTGCTTCGCGCATGGCTTCCCCATGCACTGCTTTTTTGTGGACTACCTCTCCACGTACAACCCCAGCCGCGTTGTACTGCAAAACGGCGCGCTCGTGTGCTATCCGTCGAGCGCGCTCGCGAAGTTCCTCCTCTTTCTTCAGGCGTGCTTGTTCCTGGTTGCACCGAAGCAATTCTCGTAGCAGCTCGCGTCGCGCCTCTTTCTGCCTAGCTTCATCTTTGCCTACCTCAAGACTGCAGTGGACCAAAGGGGAGTTCTCCTCGCGCTCTCGATCCACCCTTTTCTCGGCAAGTTGCTTGTTCACACCATAGACAGATGGAATCTTGGAGTTGTGCACCATGTACTGAACTTCCACCCCATTTTTGCGACGCAAAAGCACTTCTCCGGTGGGGTCTGCATACCAGGGGTTGGCACCTTTTCGATTCTTCTCCAGTACCCGGCACGTCTCCTCTCGTGGACCGCACTTGGATGGCGGGTGCTGTGTTGGTGCCCATACCCGAAACATTGCCTTCTTCGAAAGCGCGGAAGAGTCGAGATCTGCGGAGGAATCGCACTTGTCCACGGTGACACCGAGGTACTGTAGCAGTGAGAACTCCGCAGCCATTCTGGATGCTTTGAATCGACACGCAAACACCGCGCAGTAGTGCGCCACGTCGCGCGCAAGTAGTGAAAAAAGAAAACGAAGTAAATGAAGGTGAGACTGAGGAAAGGATAGCAAAGAATGGGCGCATGACGGCATACCCCCCCCAAAAGGGCAAACGTGTAGCCGCGTTCTAGCTCGTTCCGCCACAATTAGTGTAAACAGAGGCACACGAGCTGTGTGCAGCAGGTATGTGCGTGTATGTGGTCAGTTAATCTGCCGGAATGGCAAACTACGCACCTTCGACGCGTCACTCAGCACTGTCTCTAGAGAGGCTGTACAGCTAGTCTGACGAAAAGGGAAGATCTGACCGTGCCCTCGAAACCTACGCCTGCGCGCCACTTATCCGTACTTGGATGCACGCTGAACGCGAAGATTCCTTATCTTTTCACTGTAATTTGAGGGTGGAGAGCACCGCTGGCCACTCCTGAACATCCTGTGAAATCTGCTGAAAGAGAAAAGAAAAGGTGCTGTAAGCCACAAGGAAAGGAAATGAAGCAAGTCAAACGAAAAAGGACGCATATGTACTCGTAAAACAAAAAGAGTAAAGGTGATTAATAGGGAAACACCATTGGATACCAGAGGCTCTAGAAAGGAAACAGAGAAGTGGTGCCTGGAACTCCTGCTCCCATCAGAGCTGCACATGAACTAGATTCGTTTGCAAATCATGAACAGCAACACATGCCACTTTTAACGAGCCATCAAGCAGACATGAAGCCACCCTCTGCACACAGATGGGAGACAAAAAAGGTGGATGTTTAACGAGGCTGCTGCAGGACTTCTGCGGCAGATCCCTTCCTGTTGGATTCGTACGCTCGTCAGCTTTGTCAGTCGTGCACTTGCTTAGAGCGGAATCGGAGGCTCCTCCTTCAGCAGCTTTGCAATCGCCTTGAAGTTGGGGTCCATGGAATCCCTTGTCATCTGAAGCAGAATCGACTCGGAGGTGGTGAGCTGGCAGTTGGGGCCCCATGAACTCATCAGCTTTACCGCGGCCTTGAAGTCTGTCTTCTTTTGACTGCCCAGACCGTCCTTTAGAAGGAACACGCGCTTATTCATATCCAAGAGATCAGCTACTGTTTGCAGGATACAGGCGTGTCCCTCAATGCCGAAGACGACAGCATTATTCACGTCTTTCAGCAGCTTCTCCACCTCCGGCACAATACATGAAAAGCGTGTCTTCTCGATCACTTGGGCCGTTTCGGGTAAAATAATCTCCGGAACGGTGTGCCCGAGACCCTTCGGATACTGCTCTGTGACAATGTACTTGGTGTTCTCGGGCAGTGCCTCATGCATTCGTGCCAGTCGGTTGGCAACGAAGACGCAGTTTGGGAAGTTCTCGATACGCTTGCTGAACGCCTTTTGTAGATCGACACACAGGAAGGCTGTCTTCCCCATGGAGTAATGTGGTATCAAGCGGGACATGACTCTCAACAGAAGCTTTTTGTGGCTTCAACTGGTTATACTAGGTGGAAAATCGCGTTCTGGAGAAAGTCAAGGTGCAGGGGAAGAGACTAAGTATGCTCTCGCTAGACGCAGGAACCTGAAACTCTGTGCAATGACGTGTAGCAGCGGATAAAGCTACACACGAGAAGTGAGGGAATCGAGATTCGAGTACGGGAGTGGTCGATGGAAAACAGTGGTGGGATGGCACAGTCCGTGGAGCAGCAGAGATAAGAAAGCGCAGAAAGATTCACTTTCACGGCAGGCACCATAGCACATGCACGAGGTTCTTTCGCTTTGTGCAGAGAACGAGCGTTCAGGGAGATAGACAAGGACATTCACACCTAAGAAGCAATGTACATACACTGTCAAACCCACTCGTAAGCCTCTCAGTGAGACAGCCACCGTATACAGCGGCGTTTATACAACAAGAATGCATGGGAAGTGAGCGTCAGCAGCAATCTACGCAGAGCCACACGCGCACATGCCAGACCCTCTCAAGGCTCCCCACAAAAAGTAAGAAATGTACACCACCTCCAAAGGCGGAAACAGAACGTTACACCAAGAAAAGCAATTGCTAACATAAAGCACAGCGCACAGATACACGCCCACACACACACACACACACACACGAGAAAGAAGCACTGTGGCCGCATCAGTCGAGCGTAAGCTTGGGTATATCGGGAAGAGGGATGTTGTACATCCGCAGCAGCATACCCATACGCCGCATCTTCGCCACAGCAACTTCCTCCAAGCGCTTATGGCGAGCATCGACATCAGGAGCGGCATCCTCCTTGCCTCCAAAAATGATCTCGCGTGTGATAGCTACGACTGCACGCTCCAGCATCGGCTCCGCCCACGAGAACGCGTGATCTTGTGTTCCAGGCGTCACAAGAGGGCGGTTCGCATAAACGCTCAGCTCCTGTACCTCCAACCGCTTGGCTGTGATCTCGGCGATGCACGCGTTGTTGCGGTTCACCCCGCAGAACGACGGGGCAGAGAACACCGACAGCACTGCCGGCAACTGTGTCTCTGGATAGATGCGACCTAGAATGTATCCGGGGAAATAGATTGATTCTTTGTAGTGGTTAGGTCGAGTAAAGCTGCTGTAGTCTGGAAGGCTTGTATGGTACTCCATGCCCACGATAAACATCGCCAATTTGTTGCGGCTCAGGAAGTTACAGGCAGCGTTGAATGTATAGCGGAACGCCAGCTCTCTCCCCTGTAAGGCGACAAAAGCGCTTCCGCCAGCGATACGCTCCTCATCCTCATCCATTGGCTCATTCAAGACAAACTCTTTCAGCGCCTCCTGCGTCACCGTTATCACCTCCATCTCCTCCAACGTGCGAAACCCCGAGGAGGGTCCACCAGCGACACAGAAAAACTTGTTCTCCACCACGCACACAACGGGAAGAACTGAAAAGAACGCCCTCATGGCACCCTCGTACTGCTCCAGCGGCTGGCGTTCGCGCGTGCAGCACAGAAGCATCTCGTTTCGAAGAGAACCGAAGCTCTCCGGCTGGACAGGGTACATCATTTCGTGCTTGCCGATGAGAGGTACAATGCGGAACCGAGAGCAGACAATGAGCGTCGAGATTAGGTACAGAACACCCAGCGACTGGTGTGCCCCATCGATGTAGTTACCCAAGAAAACAATATTGCTGACGCAACGATTAGGAAGCACTTTCGTTAACAGAATATTGGCAAAGTCGGTGGCGTGGCCGCGAAGAGGGCCAAACACAATCGTGTCCCCGGAGACCCGCTCCACCAGCTTTGTCTTGCCTTTCAGCAGTTCCGTGGCAGAGGCGATACAGAGAGCTACCCTTGATAGGTGTAAAGAGGCGCCTTGTCTAACTCGCTCTGCAGCTTTCCAGACTACTAGCTCGTCGGAAGCATTACTGGTGCTTTCCAGTGACTTCGCCATACTCAGGCATTAGCACTGTCTTTGAGGAAACACGACAAGCTCATTAGCGAGAGAAGTGACATGGCAAGTAGAAACGGTGTAGAAAAGGGAAAAGAAGTTCACGGTGTAAAAGGTGGTGTTGGAGCGGGAAGGATACAACGTGCAGCTCGATCATTTACAGTCCATGTCCTCGACAACGAAAGACATCATGCACAGGCGAGTACCGGTAGCGGCCTTCATGACGGCCAAACCCCCTTCGTGTGCACCAAGGTATGTGGAGGAAGTGGGCCCACGATGCAGGATGTGTGAAACCAGAAACACGTCGACTCTTTGCATACGAAATATAGCATCTTTTTTTTTTTTTCGGAAGGTGCCCTGCCCACTTGAAAGCGATCGTCAAACATCTGGCAGCGCAAGCAGCTGCTCTTTCGTATCGAAGTAAAGCGACACGAGTGCTGCCACCTCTAGGTATAACTTCATCACCTCCGTCGTACATGTGGATGGGGTGAAGGTGCGCATGGCGTCCGAGACAATCTGTTCCCGTGAGGAGCCTACAATGTGGTAGCAATTCATCGCGGCACGCCGACTGTACGCCCCAGAGTAAACAGGTGGGAGAGCCGCTCGCTCCGCAGCCACAAAGGGCGAAATTGCATAGAACCTCTTCAAGCTGTCAAAGTTTTGTTGCACCAGCGCTGTGCGCCTTTTGTCACGTTTCGGCATTATGGTTCCGCGGCTGCTTTCCGGTTAGCATGGCTCGGAAGAGAGGCAACGGGCTGTACCCTCGCTTGTTACCTGCTTTGTCAAGGAGCAGGGAAGCAGCAGCGCGTCCTATTTTTCTTCCCTTATCAATTTGCAGATGAGAGGGAAAACAGAGAGCAGAGAGGCTTTCGTCACGTTTGAGAGGTAAATGGACACCAAACATATGATGGGTCGGAATACGCAAAAGTCAGGCCCTTCCTTTGGGTTTTGGATCGAGCACCGCGAGGGCGGCGCGGTACCACGTTCTTCGACGGAGCCCCCAAAACACTGTCCACATCCTTTTGCTTCATCGGCACAGCCGCGTGCACCTGCAGATCACTTAAGGAGCTACCCTCAGTGGAGTCCGGGCCTAACTCGGATTGCGTCCGGGACGAACAGCATAGAATTGTTTTTATTCTGTAGACGTCCGCAGCAACGTCTGCAGTCGCCACTGCAACGCACACCTCACAGCCACTCCAAGAAGAACTACTCAAAAGGAAATAAATAGGCATACACAAAAAGCATGTGAACAGCTACGAGACAAACTCGCTTCCGCCGCACTGAGGAGAGGCGCGTGCTTCTCACTTGCCGTTGTGCAGTCCGTAAGACACCTCGGCGCCTTGCCACATCTTGCGTCGCGCTAGCAGGTACTGCTTCTGCCGCGTGCGCTTGTACTCGTAACGCCACACGAGCTCTTGGTGATAGTGATTGACCACCCTCTGCGGGTTGCGATCTGACATAAAGTCGATCTTGTACAACTTCCGCTCAAAGTCGCTTGAGTAGTGCCACATCGGGCCCCAGCCGAGGCCAGCTAACTCGCCAGAGTTGATGATGAAACGGAGGAACGCCCTGTACTCGTACTCAGTAAAGTTGTCCACCTCGATAGGGTGAAAAAAGGAGTCCTTCTCTGGATCATACGGCGCGTACTCGTCGAGGCTGTTCTTAAAACGGTCGTTCTCCACATCGGTGAATCCGCTGATGCCGTCAAAGGGCTTAAAGTCACGCGTGGTGCAAGTGATGAAAAACTTGTTGGGGTCCTGCTTTGAGAGAATCAGTTTGTTGAGACCGCGCACAAAGCTCAGTCGCGACGCCGGAATGCGAGGTAGCTCTTGTGGATACAAGTCAACGTCCGTCGACCCGTCGTTCAGCGTAGTCAAAGTGCGTAGGAAGTCGGGGTGTGGGTATCGGAAGTGCGTCTCGTGAGAAAACAGATTCCACCCGTCCACGGCGATGACAATCGGCTTCGTTTTCTCGGCGCTGACCTCGTCGAAGAAAAACTTGATACACACACTCTGACGGTCAATAGACGCTGGCGCAACAGCGCGGTGACCCCACTCACAAAGGTCATAGAGGGAGCGTGGCTGCTTCTCGCCTTGCTCTAGAGGTAAGTCCTGCGGCGTCACCCTCAGCTCCCACGTCTGCAGGAGAGGCCGATTTGCTTCTGCCACTGTGCGAAGAAACTCTCGTCCTGCATCAGGTGCATCGAAGAAGCCTGGCAGGATCGTGCTGGGCCAGCACCACTCCCCGTGCGTCCATGCTTTCGCGTTAGAGATGTAGAGGGTAATGATATTGCGAGAGCGTGCGTAGTGCACTGCCTGACAGAGCAGTGCGCTCTTGCCGCTCCCAGTCGGACCATCCATAATGAATCCGGGTCGCCCGTTCGTGAGAGAGCGCAGCGCCCTCTCCTTGCTTTGCCAGAAGGGAAGCTTATCAATGAAGCAATTAAGGAGGTGACTCTGCTTCCGGTACAGGAAACCGCGTGGATGACTTGGGGGCATGAGCTGCATCACCTTTCCGCCCACGCCCTCTGGGAAGTACTTGATCAGCTCATCGTTTCCCAGGCAGTACATGGAATCGATGTCATTGAAGCTTAGGTTGGTCGGATGAATTTCTGGCGGATGGGCGTATGTTTTCTTCACTACATGGGTGGCAATGCCATTTTTAACTACACGCTCATGCTTCAGCGGAATTGCGCCTTCCCACATGGCCACTGGGGCTTCACACGCATCCGTGTAGGAGGTGATTGTTGGGCCGGCGTAAAGGGCCGCCACGCCTTTTCGCCCAAGCTGTCCTCTCATTGCTAGCGCACAGAAGTGCTACGATACAGGAGTTGGGCTATCAGAACATCAGCCGGAAACAAAATCGACATGAGGATCAAAAAAAAAAAGGCCATGAGGGAAGCGGAGAAGCAGCGGTCGAGAGGCACGGGTACTTTCACTTTCGACAGCTACATGATCACGAACACACTGGAGGTACTACCGCAAAAACCGGGCACCACAAGGGACGCTTTTCATCAATAACTATAGCTAGAGAATAGACGACATGCTGCGTCGTTATTTCGCGCAGCAGGGGTATAGGTGGAGCATAAACCCGCCTGCATACGCTGCCAAAGTCACGCGACACCCTATCAGTCTACTCAAAAGATTTACAGGATCTCTTCTTCATTCATACGGCCGCTTTTCACCACCATTTCAACGTTCAATTCCTAGAGGGTTCGAAAAGGCAAAAGAAAAAAAGACTCCACCTACAAAGGGCAGATACAAAGGAAAAACGGAGGTGCATGCAACAGCGTCTGCTTTCACGATATAGAAGACATGCAATTTCCAGTAACCTTTGCGCTGCTGCTGAGAGATTGGTGCAGCACAGCCTGCTGCTGATATTTGGGGTCCTTCTCCATACAGTAGGGCGCGGTGTTCCACGGGATCGTCTGGTGTTCTGGCTCGCCAGCATCAAGGGTGATGGTGCGGATCAGACCGCCGCTGGAGCCGTCGCGGCTGAACGCGTGCGCGACAGCGCGCTGGCAGAAGGCAACGCACTCGCTCTTCGACATATCCGGTTTGTAGTTGGCATCAAAAAAAGAGTACAGAAAGATAGAGCCGCTGCCGCCAAGTGCGTAGTCAAGCTTCACGCACGAGCCCCCAGATGGGATGCTGTACACTGAGCCGCCGTTGATGGGGTCGTACCCCGCGACAATAATACCCGCAGAGATGTTCCATCTGTTCATGTAGCACATCTTATGAAACAGGTTCGCTGCCGTGGCAACGTTCACTTCTGTGCCAACGTCTGTCTGATAGCTACCTAAGTAGTTTGACACGCGCTCAGCGAGCGCCTGTGTATCTGCGGCAGAACCACTACGGCAGCAGTAAATCTTCTTGGTTAGCTTCGTTAGCTTGTTGCTGGCCCGATTTACGACATATGTGCCCGACGACGTGCGCGAGTCCGCGGCCAGCACAACACCACCCTTGTACGAGACCGCGAGAATCGTTGTGCCTAGCGAGACAGCCTCGCTTAGCTGCGGATCAATGACGGCAGCATCCGCCGGAAACAGTTCCTTGGCCGCCTGTGCTGGGCCATTCTCCGTCAGCTTCTGCCTTGTGTCTTTCGGATACGATGGATCCTGCAGAAGGGTATGATCAGGCCGCTGGAGCATCTTTTCGCTTTCTTTTCTCTTCAGTCAGATGTGAGAACCAGTGCAAGGACAGATAAGAAGCAAAAAAGCTGTATAAATCAACTGAGGAAGACTGTATGCACTGAGCAAGCAGCAAGAACAGAAAAGAGGGAAGAAAATGTGACAGCTGTGAGAAGTGAAAGAAATGGAAACACTACCATGGCCGCAAAACGCTGCGGCTATATCGGGGATACAGTGACTGGCAACGAGCAGGTCCTCTAGAGCGTCACCAAAAGAGGGCACAAAAAACACAACTCCCTTTTTCACTTCTTTAGCTCGACAAAGACGCGCATTGTATCCTCTCTGCAGAACAGAGTACAGCCGTCAAATAGGCAAAGCAGCGGCAGACACCTACATGCCATCCTCTCTCTTTCTCATCTGACCTCGAACAGCGACTTCTTGTTTTCCCCGCTCTGGTGATCTGCCGGATTTCCGCGAGCCTCGTATACAATATTCGTTGCCACCTGTTGCTGCGTAGACTTGCCTGTATTTTCACCAAAAAGTTCGATGCGCAGCACGTTTGTCTCCTCGCCATTGTAGCTCTCATCGAAGAAGAAGGTAAGCGAGGAGACCGCCGAGAATTTGGTCGCATTCACCCTGTAGATGATACGATCCTCGCAGCCACCGTCCGCAAGCTGCAGCTGCTCCTGTGGAACCAGCCGCCGAACAGAGCAAAACCCTGACACACTGACGAGGTTGACAAAGATCTTGACTCGTGACGGCGCAGTATCGTTCGCCGGTGCCACAACCGAGATACCCTTAATGCGGCACAGAGACGAAAGCGGGGCGGAAATCAGCAGTTCCTGATCATCGTCACTGCAGATCGGGTCCTGGTTCGATGACATGCTCAGATCAAAAAGCCTGCCTGCTTCGGCGGGTGTGTTTCGGCTATTCCAGAGTTGAATAGCACTAATATCTACGGCATCGTTCAAGGGAACCCCGATACCAAAGACTCCCTCGCTTGCCAGTTGGTCGTCCACATGACTGTGGAGTGCAGTTCCTTGGCGACAGTTACACGGCATGTGGATACCTTGATTGCAAAGCTTATAAATATCTCGTTCTTCTTCCACGCGAAAGCATCAGGAAACTTTCCTTGAAAGCCAGCCGTAAGCGCATATTTAGGCGACCGAGAGCAAAGAAAAAAAGCGAGAAGAATGATGAGTAAGAGTCAGGCTCAAAATAATAAGCACATGTGTCGCATCACTATTTTTCCATGCAGAAGAAGACCTCACGCAAGTATGCTCTTCACCTAATGCAGCTAATCCAAGCAACATGCGCGGAGTAACAGGGGCTCTGCGATGCTGAAAAGAGCATCAGCAAAGTTGCTTTAGCACAACAGACATAAATCGTGCGAGTAGCACTAAACGATAAGACTTCCCAAAAGAAAAAATTTGCGGAAAAAATACCACACCGACACACATCACACGTCACACTCCACACGGTTGCTCTCTTATCGCTGCTTTCCTGGAGCAGAAGGAGCTGTGTGAAAGCGAAACATCTCGTCTGCCACTGCAGACGGGGGCATAATACCTTGCTCAGAGAAGATCAGCGTGATCATGGATGGTGGCACAAACTCCACCAAAGGAACCACTTGCCCCACACCATCCTCAGGCTGTTTCAGATCGTCAGTGCCTAAAGGGAAAATGTGCGCAAACTTAAAGGTCTCACACAGGACGTAGCACGGAACATTTCGGAAGGCGGCCACGATGGAGATCTGAAGGGAGCCTGTAGAGTGAACCAGTCCACCGTGCTCCGTCACACAGTTCGCACCCATCACAACAAAGTCAACATTATTCATCACCGAGCTCACACCGCTGTCAGGCACAATCGTGCAGTACCGATGCAGCTTATCTTTTAGCCGTGTTCCCTCTGGTGTTGCAAGCACCCTTTTTAGCAGTTGCTCGCCAGAGCCGTTAGGGTAACCCTTGCGTGCTGGTCTCCCTTCGCAGATGTAAAAGCGGACGCCCTCATGCTCCTGAATAGAGCAGGCAATAGTGAGTGCCAGTAAATTACCCGATCCGTGAACGAGAATCGCGGATGACTTACGGATAAACGGCAGGATATCATTAATCTGGTCTTTCTGACTAGACTCACAGTCCTTTAGACGATCTCGGCATCGCTTATCCATATCCTTGAGACTCTTCTGTAAATCGTTCGACTGCAGAACATCTTTAGTCAAGCTCACGTGAAATCGCTCGAAACCATCACCGAAAGCTTCATACCGTTTAAGTGTCTTTGCAATCTCGGTGTCTACCTCGGAAAAGGTAGCAAACTGGCGAGAGGTCAGAACAGCTTGCACTTCGTGAATTGCCTCTATCATAATACTCACATCGTAATCGTCGCTTGGGACATCCATCTTTTTTTTCCACACATATAGGGGTTCCTAAATACACAATCAAAGCCACACACACACGCACACACACACACACACCAAAGTAACTCTTAACTAACAAGAGAAGGCGAGAAAGAAGAATCCAAACTAGAGTACAAGGTACAATCGGCGTCCTAGTATTACCAGCAAGATCCCTAGTCTATTTCGTAATAGACCAAAAAACGATCTTTATCCACTGCAAACCAAACATGCACCTTCTTCAGCGCATTGGATATACGGAATAGTCAGTTTTTTTTTTTCTTCATGCACTACGACTTTGCACTATCACACAAAGTCAACGCCCACGAAGCGAGAATTGAATCGCCGATAAGCGCTTCGAAGCACTCGACAGATACACCCACCGTAACAACCGCATACGCAGAGTCACCCCTTCGATCCACAAAATACGCTAGTTCGCCTGAAACGTGCACGCCAGAGCAACAAGAGCGAGAAATAAGGGCCTTGAGAGAGTCGCTCCTATCCCTTAAAAAGCCCCCACCAAGGTGAATAGAAGACCGCCCTCCGTGCACAAAAACTGCGTAGTCAGTGACACCTGCCCTTCCAAAGATAGCACACACGCCTTCTCTCAAAACCACTTCTGCACACTTCCTAATGTATGCTCCTGCGCTCAGCTCACGTGTCCGACCGCAGACCGCTTCCTCCACCATGTACTCTGCAAAGCGTGTGTAGAGATCGTGCCGCCTTCTCGAAAAGACAACACACAAAAACGACCCTTTGAAATGAAAGTACTGCACATCGCCACATGTGCTGTTACTCAGTTGCGTCTCAGCCACAAAGGCAGACGAAGTACCCTTCGAGGCAACGCCGCTAGAATTCTCATCAACACATGTCCATTGAAGAAAGATTGTAGTACACAACACAGCCAAGGCCTCTTTGCTCCTTATTTCTGAATTCACTGCATTCAGATTTCTGGAAGCCAAGTGAAAACCAGTTCTTGTGTCCACAAGAATGAATGCAGTATTCATTTGTAACCTCTACACACAAATGAAGCGTTTTTTCAATATAAACAGAGAGGAAAAGAAAAGTCGATGAGACGTCAAGAGATGAAAGAGATGAGTTGACAACCTTCCTGACCATCTCACAGTTTCACTTGCAAGAGCAACAAAACAACGCCAACTAACATGCGGCGAGCTCGGGAATCTGCACATCATTCCATTCTGCGCAGTAACACCATCGGGGTCAGGAGCCCTCCAAGCGATAAATGGGCTCGACTGCCAACACTATATTACCTACTGGCGCGAACGTGCAGCCAGAGGATGTGAGAAAAATGAGTGTAAAATAGCACGGTTCACTCCATGGGTGAGTGAAAAAGGGTGCGCACCACGCACCTCTAAAAAATAATGTGGGAAACACTATGTATCAAATCACGCACCCCAGGGCCCAGCAGGACCACCCATCATCCCTCTTCCCTACCAAAAGGGCGCGCACAGCACGTTCGGAACGATCCGGGGTTACATAAATGGCATGCTGCCGAACCCCAATCAACCACTTACGCACCACAAAGGGTAGGCAGTGGTGGCCAACAAGAAAAACAATTCCCAGCTTCAGTTTTAAATAATGTGAGGGTAACATAATGACCGCATGCAACGCCGGCCGGCCACTTAAACGGTATGAGGCCCCCCCTCTGTGAATCCAACTTCGTGCCGCAGATGTCTCCAGAAAACAGCGCATGCGGTTGCCGCCGATAGCACAAAAAATGCAGGACATGATACTGCGCACCCCCCTGGCCCCGTAAGGGCCGGTAAAAAAGCTTTGAACCACACCAAAATAGCTCCGGATGAACAAAAAGCTCTCAAGAGGTGATTATCACAGCCCGTGGAATCTCACCCTCGCGCTTCTTTGAAGGCAGAAGAAAGACCATGCTCGCAGTTTTCATCGCAACAGAAACGCTCCCTTCGGCACATGTGTAAACACAAAGCTGCGGATTGTTCACGGCAGCCCTACAACGAGGCCCGCCATAGGGCTTCCTTTCGTGCCTCGTAAGTCCCCGCGTTTCAGCTTGGGCAAGAACAAACGCTGCTGGCCCCGGAAGCCCGGTTGTCACGTACCGCGTTCTTCGCGCCACCTGCATCAGCATTGGCCAATAAAACTTACGGAATCGTGATCATGGGAAAAGCAGTGATTTACAAGAGGCTATGATCCACATCGTAGCGCTGAAGGAAAATGAAAAAAAGGAGTCCAAAAACAGCACCCCGCCACATCAAATTCATGTGGAATAAACAAATCTCAGCTAGGTTCCGTAGGAAAACACCAGAAATGTCAACGCGGATCGAAGATACGCCTTCGGGAAAGCGATAAAAGGCACCATCAAGCACCAATCGTGCGCTGCACAAACAAACATTCAAAGAGTAAAAAGGCCTCCGCCTCCTCAAACGCTAGTTCTAGCAGTCTTCACTCCTCACCTTCTCAAGAAAATGGTCCGCATTTCCCAAATTATTCATTGCCAGCCCACTCTTCGCTTTACCCATGAAATCGGACGCGCATACTTTTATAAAGCGACAGAGCTAGGGTACACGGGCTAGGGTTCAATTGGCGGCGTGTAAAACCACAAAGGCAATCGAATGGCACTTGACCTTATAGGGGGGGGGTTGGTGGGATGTGGTGTTGGATCTGGGAAATTTGACCGATAGCTGAATCGGTTTCTTGTATCCGTGGAAAAGGAATCCTGAGTGAGTGTGTGTGTCTCGGAAACCGACTCCTCACTTCCACTTGTGATGTGTGACCGTCTGTGTACCATAATGTTTCCCGATTGGAAATTATGGCCACAGGTCGGCAAATATGTACTTGCATCTGTTTCTATGGATTCTTACTTTACTGTTGTCCCTCTATCTCTTCTCCAAATGTATATAGTAATCACACTAAGTGGAGTTCATGCGGCCAGCGACGGAAAAACGCCCACCCACCCAACCCTAGACATGAATCTCTCGGATGTCCGGAACGGACCGGAAGGCCACAGAACGGCGAACCGGTTTCCCTCCGCGGAGGTGTGTGTGTGCTCCGGGAACCGCGGGAGGGTGCGGGTGCCGACCACGGCGTGGACGAACCGCAAGTTGAGCCTACCAACGCAGGAGGCGAGTTGTATTTTTGCGAGTTGTATTTTTTCCTAACATGAATGGCTTTCGTTTCAGGTAAATTTTGAAGTGATTTCTCATTTTTAATTTCTCATTTTTAATCATTGTTCATTGTCTCTTGTTTTTCCTTCCTGATGGCAGGCGCCTGGCGCTAAGCTGTTTTCTCCCTTCCCTGAGAATGGACCCTAACGGTCTTCACCTGGGGACTCGTCCCCGAAGGCGCACGAGATGCACCGTTTTCAAACAGGGTCTCGGCCCTGGTTTTATGCGGATGTCGGACCCAGCGTCGCCCCGAGACTCGGAGTTGGCGAGGTGAAACCTTGAACCGCGACGAGCCAGGTGCGGGAACGGGTTTGGACAGCACAGACCCTCGCGGACGACACGATTGGAAGCGAGTGGGCGCGCCCATCATCCACCCAGTTCCCCTTTTCTTTTCAGCCCACCCTGTTTTTCTACTTTTGTGCGTTTGTAGTTTTGACTTTGTAGTTTCCTCTGCGGCATGGGTTCCCGATTGTTCCCAGCGATCCCTTCGGGTTCTGTAGCTTCCGTTTTTGTAGATTTGGCGACCGCAGCGCCGCCTGGATTCGTGTACGTGCGTCCCTGCGTGCCCCGCTGGTGCTGGCGCTTGTAGTTTGATTGTTTTTTCGGCGGCTGACCGACTCGTTTCCTTTCTTCTGGCGACTCCCCGCATGTCCGTTTGGCATGCCGCCCTCTGACCGTAATGAATGGGCACCCGGTGGGGGAGGCTTCCCCGGTACCGGTGCCAAGCCATAAGAAAAAGCACACAAAAGAAGTCCAAGACGACTTGATGTGCTCCTCACGCGACCGAGCGCGGTAGAGGGGACCGGCGGCATAATCATGACGCGGCGCCGCGGTCGTGGTTGCGTGCCTGCCTTGCCGCTTCCCAATGGGGTCGCGAAGACTCTCTCCATACCCATCTGCCTTCCACAAATCTTTCTCCCTTCTCGCCCTTTACTTGTCTTCAAGAAATCATATCTTCGCGAGCACCCTATCACACAGGACGGTGGCATTAGGGTTAGGGTTAGGGTTAGGGTTAGGGTTAGGGTTAGGGTTAGGGTTAGGGTTAGGGTTAGGGTTAGGGTTAGGGTTAGGGTTCCATTGGCGGCGTGCAAAACCACAAAGGCAATCGAATGGCACTTGACCTTATAGTTGGCCGGGTTAATTTGTCTGGGCAAAAGAACTGGAAGGGGGATGGGGGTGGTTGGTGGGATGTGGTGATGGATTTGCGAAATATACAGACTGGGTGCCATAATGTTTCCCGATTGGAAATTATGGCCACAGGTCGGAAATATGTGTTTCTGTTATGAATGATTACTTTCTATTGTCCCTTTATTTCTTCTCTAATGTGTTATTCATAAATGAAGTAATCCACTCTAAGTGTTGATGCGGCCCGCGACGAAAAAACGACTACACAACGTTAAGCGATCCTCCCGACACATACTCGAGTCCCTGCGACACAAGCGCACGTTTTCCCTTTCCTCCCACTCACACACATCACAAATGTCCGACAAACAGGAACGCCTCACAGAGGCAGAGCTGGACAGGACACTAAAAGTTTACCTTGCGCACAAGGCAACCCGTTCCATGGCGGAAATTGCAAAAAAGCAATACATGGAGGGCAAAACGAACACAAGCGAGTTCCTGGAAATGACAGCGGCAATGGCGGACTCCTTGTGGGAAAAAGCCGGCGAAAAAGGAGCCCCATCAATAGACGTCAAGAAGGAGATGATGGAGGCTCACAATATCTTCGCAGACAAGGAACTCCAAGAGGTGATGGACATGGAGGATAAGCGGAAAGAAGCCCGGGCGAAGATCAAAGCGACAAAGGACCCATTGGAGGGATATAAAACCAAGGTCGAATCGGCGATCCTGGCGAACCAGATGTCCCCAATGGCCGCGGCAACGGCGACAATTCTACTCGGTCTGTCCGGACCAGAGGCACAAGAAATGAGCGCCGATGAGAGAATTGCCGAATGGCTGTCCATTTTTGTCGATGAGACGTGCTCGTCGCGATTGCTTGCCTTCAATGTGCAAGTCGCCGAATCCGTCGCAGGAGGGATGCGACAATGGCGTAAAGTGTTGAAACGGCTGGACGCACCTCTCGTTCCGGAAACGGAACGACTCGCACACCTTAACCGTATCACACTTGAAGCGGCTGAGAACGAGAAGCAGCGGAGCACCACCCAAAGGATCGAAGGAGGAGGCACGCACACAACACGCCCACGAGATATTTTTCGGACACCGCCAAGAGACGGCAGCGATCTCCTGGAAGGCGGCGCGCCGTACGCACCCATCATCGGAGCAGATGGCTCGCAAGTCGCCGCCCTGGATATGAGCAGCTTCGGTGCCCTCACGGAAGAGTCCCAGTAAGAGCAGACGTCTCGG
>NC_009303.2:552925-558541 GCF_000002845.2 Leishmania braziliensis MHOM/BR/75/M2904 | reverse complement strand
GCCACCAGCATCGGCAGGAGCGCCAGGGGCGGGTAAGTCCGCCTCAGCCGGCGCATCCACGAGACGCCCCCGGGGCCGAAGTAAAACATGGTTAAATGGGATTTGGAAGGTTAGGGATGCTTTGGGTTGGGTGTTTGTTGGGGTGGTGGGGGAGATGTTTCCAACCGTTTGGGGAAAGTGTTAGTTGTGGTTTTTTTTAAGTTGGTAAAGGTTAAATGGTGGGGGAGTTAAGTCCAAGTTGATCATTCCCTGGGACGTACGCGAGTGGAAATTCCGAGGTCAGTTGATTCTTTATAGGGGGTGGTCCGGCCGAGAAATTTTCACAACCCCTGGAGGGGCCCACCAGGGAGCTTTGGCGTCTTGAACGGCCTTTTCAGGGTCCGCGGAATTGGTTCCCTTCCCCCCCGCCCTTCAATAGCACGCCGGCCCCACGGAAGGACCCGGCGGGGTTTCCCAAGGTTGCTGCAATGGTTCTAGCCCTGGCCTCCCCTGGCGCACGTGTGTGATTGGCGGCGTTACCAACGTTGTGTTTTTGGGGGGGGGGGGGCGGCGGCGGTGGTTTGCAGCAGCAGGGTGGGGTCAAAGAGGGCTGAAGAAATTAGGGAAGGGGATAGGAAGGAGCGGGGGGGGGGGGGGGCCGACGCCCAAGGTGAGACCCATAGTAGAGAGCGCACACGTACAGAGACACACACAAGGTCACACAGAAGAACTCCAAGGAGCAGAAAAATGTGTATATACACCCCCTACACATATACACACATGGATAGGGGGTGTGTTGGGGGGGGGGGTGTTGGGGGTGTGTAGGGGATGCACTCCAGGAAGGGAAAGGTGTAAAGAGCGAATAAACGGCGCAAGAAAGATACACACAAATAAAAACCCCCCAGAACAACGCCTCTGCGAATAAGAATGTGAAGGGGAATAGGAGGAGAGCGAAAAAAAAAATTGCGATGAAGGTGGGAGAGAGAGAGGAAACGACAGAAATGGTGTACAAGAAAGAATCCAGGCAGAGGGGTAGTGGGGGGAGGGAGGGCAAGGAAGTGGGGAGGTAAGGGGGGAGGAGAGAGAGAGGTCGAGGAAGGAATGGAATGAGGGGGGGGGGGGGGGGTACGCGTGCGAGGCAAACGAGTGCCAAGAAGGGGACAGAGAAAAAATAAAAGAGAGTAGGAGAAACAAGGGAGGGGAGACTTGGGTAGAACACAGAGAAACACACACGCAGAGGCAGGATAGAGAGAGAGACACGCTCAGTACTACGCCGCGGAGAGAACGTGGGTTGAAAGCGATGGGACGCAAAAAAAAAAAGGAAAAAAAGGGTTGTGATGCGAAACGAACACGTTACTCGAGTACACGCAGGTGCGTGTAGAGAAGGCGCGCGTATTGAGCCGCCGTCACGCGGACCCCTCTCGAGTGGACACGAGTGAAACACCAAAACGAAGAGAGGGAACTCAGTGGTAGCACTATCAGTTCTTTTCAGTGCTTTATAGGGAGATGAAGGCGGGAGAGGGGGAAGATAGAAAAAAGGGGAGGGAGGGCGTTGAAACCGAGGCGAAAATAGGAAATAAAAAGGGGGAAAGAGGCACTCAGCAGGCAGAAGAGAACAAAGAAAGGCAAATGAAAAAGGGCAGACATACACAAAATAGGACTGTAGTCGCAACGCGTACACACGGGCACCTAGGTGCTAAGCACAGAGAGAGAGAGAGCTACACAGCTCCCCCCCCCAAGGCGAGGAGAGGTAGGGACGGCTTCAGCGAGCCTTCCTTCCTTTTCGCTTTAGCTCGACTAGCTTGATAAGGAAGCGAGCACAATATCCACAAGACAGGGGAGGGTATTGAACGCCGTCAAATAGTACCTGCAGAATAAACGTCCAGAGCAAAGAGGAGAAAAACGCAAGATAACTCAACAACGGAAATGAAAGAAAACTTGAGGTGATATGAGTGCAGGAGGGAGAGAGATGCCAGGTGGCACAGAAGGGAGGAAGGAGAGGGGGAGAAGAAAGACACACCCACACACGCACGCCAGCGCCAGAAGCAACACAGAAAGCGGCACGGATCGACAAGAGAAAGTGTACGCGGGAGCTACAAAGCTGAAACGGGAAGCCGAAAGAAAAATGAAGCAAAACATGTAGTGTAGAGAGAGGGACGATAAAATGAAGGGGTGGTGGCACGCAATATCCGTGTGAAGCAGCTAACAGAGCAAGGAAAAAAGTAGGGGAGGGAGAACAGAGGGAAGGGAAAGGAAGGAGAGGAAAAGAAGTGAGCGACCAACAAAATAAAACTGAAGATTTTCTTACACCGTCAAATTTTTGGGCTTGAGCGTGCGTGAGCAATGGCGACGCAACCGAAGCAAGTGGGGGGAGAGGAAAGAAGGGGGTGTGCAGGGCAAAACAAAAAAAAATCAAAAAGAGCGAGAGCAACGGAAAAGATCGTCTCTCTCCGCGCCGCTTCGCCCTCTCCGTCGAACTGGTGCGCCTATCCCGCGGCCACTAACTGCTGCTGATCTTTGTGCCAACTCTGCCGTTTTCTCGTCACTGTATAGTCGGCAGCCGCGTAGCTCTGAGAATCGCACAGCTCCAAGCCCCTCCCCCCACCACCACCACACACCCTCAGAAATTTCGAGACGATAAAAAAAAAAAGACGAGGCGGACAAAGAAAATGGAGAAGGGGGGAAGAGCGGGTGAGAAAACAAGAGAGAATTAGGCGGCAATGGCGGAGATGAGCAAGGCACGACACAGCGGCAGAGGTCCACAAGTTGTACACGCACGAGCACCTAAGGTGTGCCAAGAGAGCAGCAGCGGACACACGCACAAAGAACGCAAAGGGGAATCAGCGAACAGCGCAACAAAGAAAATGAGGAGTTCGATGACACGAGGAAAAATGGAGGGGAACGCGCTCCGTCTATCGGGTACGTGTGTGAGCGTACGTGCTGACCCGTGGGTCTGTGTGAACCTTCGTCAGTGCCGCAGGCTGATGCTGCGTGTGTGGGGGGAGGGGAAGGCAAACCGTCGAGGCGCTGGTGAAGTAAAATGAGTGAGTGGATGCCCACGTGCCTACTTTCGAGTCGGTGACACAAAGGGCGAGAGAAAGGTGGGAGTGTGGTGCTGAGGAGAAACGAATGGAGCCCAACGCAGAAGAGAAAGCCCGACGAGCAGTCACTCCAACTATACTCAAAAAACGCAAACCAGAAGAGAGAGAGGCGTGTTCGAGCCAAATGACGCACACACGCGCACGCCAATGGAATATGAAACGATGAAGAGAACAATCAGAACGAGGAAGAGTTTCGAGTGTGAAGAGGGGAAAAGAAAAGGGAAACATAAATCCAAAGACGGAAGAGGGTGTCGGGGGGTGTGGTGTGAGGCAAAGAGAGGAGGAGGGGGGAGAGGCAAGAAAGAAAGCTTAGTGGCAAAGGTCTGTCGATGACGGCGGCGCTGATGGTGAGGTAGATGAGTACACACACGCAAACTCGCTAAGAACGGGAACAGGAGAGAAAAAAAAAAAACCAACAAAGCGCAAGAAGGAAAGCAAATACAAAGCACCACAACCAATCAGCGCGCCGGGAAGGGGTGAGGGAGGTAATCAAAGGTGCTGGAAAGAAGAGAGAAGAAAGGGGGAAAAGAGAAGCTAAGGAGTGTGTGCGCGTGGGTGGGTGTGGGTTCAACGCAGATCACATACATACACAGAGAGAGAGGAAGCGGGAGCGAGAACGAGAGCGATGGGAGACGGGAGAAGGCGAGAGAGTCGACCTGTGGTCGCTCAAATACGAAGAGGCGATAAGGCGGTGCGTGGAAGGAGGCGGCGGGAAGGAAGCGCGAGAGGGCGCTGAGCGAACAAAGACAAAGCAAGACGAAATGAGGCAACACAAAAAAAGTGGGGTAAGTGGGCCTGAGTGGGTGAGTGAGCTCTGTGGGCGGTGGTGGTGGTGGTGGTGGCGGCGTCCTTGCCTACTGCTCGATGGGATAGGGTGATCGCTGTGAAACTCTGAAGTGTGCTGTGTGGGCGTGAACTAGAAAACAGAAACAGGCAAGCAGAGAATCCGAGAACAGAAAAAAAAAAAAAAACACGAGAAACGGCTGGAAAAGATCCTGTGAAGAAACACAAAAGTGCGAAAGGGACAAGAAAGGTAAAGCAGTAAAAGGAGATCGAAAGAGGGGGGAGGAGGGGGTGACTTAGCACTTGAGTGGCCAGTGGTGTCTGTGCTTAGTGTGCAGTCGTAGTGTGAAGAGGAGACCTCCTCCCGCCAAGCATTTGAAAGGCTTGCAGATGAGCAAGAGAGAAGGAAGTTCTGTAAAGATCAAACCCAATAAAAAAAAAAAGAGAAAGGCAAGAGAAGGTAGCGAAAGGTGGGGCGTACGTACATACGCATACATACGCATATATATATATATATAGCCTTACACACTTGAGAACGTTGATGATGATGATGATGGCGACGCCCGAGAGAGCCACCAAAATGAAGAAAAAAAAGAAAGAAACCCGACGAAGAGAGAAGCGAGAGACAGGCGAGAAGTCCTCCCTTCAGCGAAACAACGAACAGTGATAAGAGTGGGCGCGCGTCCCTCTTCGTCGCGAAGAAAGAACCAAAAAAAAAAGTCGGGAGCAGGCGGTGGAGTTGACGGGCTAGTGGCAAGTCAGAGCCACTGTGGACAAAACAAGACGAATTTTGAAGAATGCCTCACCGTGAGTTGGGTGTTAGGGCAATATATCGGTGAAGCGACTTTGTCGGCCTCACGTTTTCCTTTTTGCACCTAAAACACGCGAGGTCTTCGCTACACAGCTGCGGCGCGGTGCGCGTCGTTCGCTCTTCTCTTTTTTTTGTCCGTCCTGCGCCGCAAATCGGTCCTCTGCTTGTCGTGCTCTTGCCTCGTCAAACGCGTCTTCGATGCAGCCCTTCCTCCCAAGGAACTACTTTCTTTTTCTTCTTGCTGAAAGGAGGGAGAGCGTTGCGGTGTCGGGCGATGAACAAGTCCTGGGAAGACCCGGTAGCCAGCCACCCGACAGTCACGGGCACACCCACACGCACAGAGAAGAAATCAACGGTGTTGCCTGAAAAAATGTACACGCTGAGGCGGAGGACAATGATGGAATGCAAGTCAGAGGTAAACAAGAGCCACCGCCCACGCAGAGGTAAGTCCACTCTTCGACCGGCACCGCTCACAAAGTCCACGCACACACAACCGTTAAAGAAACAAAGGAAAGGGGAAAAAACTGAGCTGCGTTATACACCAGTCGATCTCTTCTGATTTTACCATACACGGTATTGTAGTCCAGCAGAATCGATTGCTTCCGGCTTGTCTATACCGTCGGCTGCAACGCTGTGGATAACAAGCAAGCGTGCGGCCCCCTCAGTCGAGCTTCCTACGGCTGCGAGGAGGCTATGTGGGTTTCTGTGTTTTGCTCTTTTTTCCTCGCAGTTGAGTCAGCAGGACTCTCTGCTGCTCTGGGAAGGTTGGCGCTGTTTTTCGGTCTTCTAAGGATGAAAGGACTGGACAGAAACGAACGGAAAAGGGAAGATTTGTCCTAACAGTGACGGGAGGAGGAAACGAGAGAGTGAAAAGGGCACCCAGATGGTGTGTGCGTGTGTGCGTGTGTGTGTGTGTGGAGGGGGGGAGGGGGGGAGTGATGA
>NC_009303.2:492171-552825 GCF_000002845.2 Leishmania braziliensis MHOM/BR/75/M2904 | reverse complement strand
TTANNTAGCCAGCTTCGCGCATGACATCGCACGGTGGTCCGTGGCAAGCGCGTATTCGCAGCTCCGCTTCGGAGCACCCTGTGGTGCTCCACCAGGTGTCGCAGCATTAGTTGTGCCGCGCGTGGTTCCGCGTGTGCCGAGTACCGCGCCTGGAAGCGGTCCGCCTGCAGGTCTGGGTCCTCGAACCGGCCTCCCGACCGGACGCGGCGACGCAGCTGGTACTGGCGCAGTTTTTCGAGGACGCGTTCCGCCTCGCCGTCGTCGCCGCCAAGTTGCCGTTCCAGGTCCTCGGTCCAGCGCTGCCGGTAGGTCCACATTTCTGTGGCGCCCGCGTCGCGGAGGTGAAGCACAGCACCCCAGCCCTCCAGCGACGCGTCGGTGAAGGCCACCGCGTCATAGGTCGCCTCGTCCGTCGTTGGGTGTCTCTCGTCCGAGATTTTCCACCACGGATTCTGCACCAGTGCGCCGCCGATCTCCTGCAGCGACCGCGCCACGGAGGAGTCAATGTAAGGAACCGCGTCGTCCCAGTCGTACCCGCGGAACGTCAGCCGGTATATGCCTCGGTAGGCTCTCAGCAGCTTGAATGCCCGTGCGGGGTTCATTTGCGTGGTGTGGAGCGCGAAGAAGATCAGCGAGATGAGCGAGGCCAGACTGCGTATGGTGTGGCTGGTCTTTTGGAGCGCAAGCTTCAGCTTCGCCACCGTCTTCACCGAGTTGCGGATCAGACGCTCACGGCCATTCCATGTGTATTCCTCGCCGAGAAAAACGGTGTTGGCACTCGCCAGCTGCAGGATTTCCTCGTCCGACATCGCCTCCAGCTCGTCCCGGTTGGGTGACGTCATCAGGTTCGCCGCCTTGATGCGTGCGACGACCGTGCGCACCGCGAGCACAAACTCACGCTCCTGACCTTCGCGTGCGGCCACGAGAATGTTGTCGATGAGCGTGGTGATGGTGACGGGCGTGTCGATGTCGACAATCGCCCACGTCACCGCCTGGCCGACGGCAACGCTCCACCGCGCGCCGGTCGGGAGAGTACGAAGACGGTAGTATCGCCCGTCATGCCTGGCTCGAAAAACGAACTTGTTACGGAGTGTCGCCGCGATCGGGATAGCGTCGTAATAAGCTTCGAAGTCGATCTGTAGCATGTAACGGGCGTATCGCAGCCGCTGTCGTCTTCCGAGGCGCGTGTCGTAGTGGACGCGCGGGACGTGATGTTTGGGGATCACGCGGTTCAGCAGGGGCTCCGTGATGAGGCGTCGTCGTCCTTTCAGCTCCGGCACCGTGAAGACGTTCACGCCGTGCATGCCCTCTGGCAATTGCACCTGGGCGCCGATGTCGCTGATCGGGCACGGTTCAAACTTGCCCATCTCGACCGCCTGTTGGATTTCCGCCGCTGTGAGCACGCACTTTTTGATGGTCCTCGACGTCCGCAACCCATCGTAGAAGGAGGGATCCAGAAAGCACTGGATTCGCTGGAGAAACCGCTTCGTTGAGGCGCGTTTTGTCGGCATCGCCAGCACGGTATCCATGTCCAGTGGTGTGTTCCGTTTCAGGTGCAGCGGCCACTGCTTCACGAGTGCCGGTCGCTCCGTCAGCACTTGGATGAAACCGGACATCTGGTCCACCATGGCCGACACCTCCTGTGGTGCGATTCCGAGATTCGCGCACGATGACTCTTGCGATCGGAAACGGAACACGGAAGCCGCAGCCTCTAGAGGGTCTGGAATAGCGCTCTTCCGGCGTTGACCCTTGCGGTCTCGGCCTCCACCGTAGGCTGCTGGCCATACCCAAGATAGCGCAGCAGCGTGGCCTGCTTCGCGTGCCCGGAAATCATCATCAGGTCCTTCAACGGGACACCCGCTTCCGCCATACAACGGAGCGCGCCTTTCCGGATCGAGGGCAGCTGTGCACCTCGCATCTCTCTTCGCACCTCCTGGGCGATCAGTGCCCGCAGCTCCTCCACGTGTGGTGAGAAAAGCTCCTCGGATGGTTTTTTCTCGACCAGCATCTCCTGCAGCGTCGCTGCGAGGTCCCTCGTTAGCATCGATGGGATCGGGTATGGGCCACGTGTTTTGGCACCCTTTCCCTTGCGGATCGTCAGCGTGACCTTCACGTATGTATCCGTCGATGCTCCCGGGAACAGCGTCACGTCCTTCGCTCGGAGCGTGGAAATGTCGCACGCTCGCGCTGCGAATCCCCACATCATGGCGAGGAACAGCGCGGCACGAGGGTGACCGAGTCGGAGTCTTCCGATGATCGCTTCGACTTGGCGTCGCGAAACAAAGGGAGGCGCATCCGGCACCGACTCCTTCATGTAGCGCTGCACCGTGCCAAAAGCGCTTCGCCACTCGGGATCGTCCTGGAGGCGAATACCCCGCGCCTGCGTCGAGTAGAGCGGCAGGTCGCGCAGCGCACCCGCCACCGCGGCAAAGGCCTTCGCGGTGGTTGCCCACTTCCATTTCCGGGCCCTTGCGGTCGACAGAATCAAGTCGATGCATGCCGCCGGAAAGCGCATGAGCATCTGTTCCGAGTTCATCGACTTGATTCGCGTCAACCATCGCAAGTGGTGTGCGCGAGTGTCGGGCCTCACCAAGTTCCATGCGAGCTGTGAGATGTGTGGCGGTTTCGCGGCGAAGAGGAACCAGTTTCTCGGGCAGACCTCTGCCTCTTCTTTTTGCGAAAGAGGCCTGCCCTGCATGTTTAAAGGATTGGAGCGGAGGCTTTCGAGAGCGCGCATTGCCTCTGTCGAGATGTTCGCGTCGACGTCCGCGTACCCATCACCCTTCTGGTTTCCTGGAACGCTGTACGGCCCGCCGTCCTCCTCGTCCTCTTGGAGTGGGTCCCTTCCGGCGCCGTCGCCTGGCCATCTTTTTCTCTTCACCAGCCGCAGCCGTTGGCCATCGGACGGATCCTGGTGTGCCTCTGATGCCGCACTTCGCGGAAGAGGAATGTATCGTGACGCGTGACGTGGGGCACGCTGTCTCTTCGACGATTGGTAGTGCGTCCACGTCGCTGGAACGTAGACTCCCACCGTTGCCTCCGAGGCGTCCTTTGTGAGAACGTAATGACTCGGATAGCGCACGCCATTCATATCTGCCGGCGCCTCACGGAGACATGCTCCTAGCAGAAACCTGTATCCTTTAATCACGTCGTATAATGTCGGTAACGACGGTCCACGGACAAGGTACAGTTCGTCGATCGAGGGGTCCAAGGTCACCTCCTCGCTTCGGTTCTCTTCTCGAAAGGTCACCCCATTCGGGTCGGTCGGTGAGGCATCGACCATGTGGATCTTCTTTCGGAGAAGCTTCAGCATCTCTTGGACGCTGTAAGGCTGCAGTGGTGTCAGCTTGTGCCTCACGCGTTGCTGTCCCACCGCTGTGTCGGTCAGACCGTGTGCCACACCATCGCCGACTCGCGCCAGAGCCGTCGCAGCCCACAGGTGATCCAGGACTGCTTCGTACACCTTTCTGGCATGTTTGTTCGCCTCCAAGAGGGTGATTTCTGTCCACTCAGAAATGCATTTCCCATGCTGAACGTGTGGTGACACGTTCGTCGGGATAATGCCTTCTGAGCTCACCGTGGCGTCGTTTGGCGCATGCTCAGGCGTACGTGTGACGGAGTTTTTCTTCCTCCGCGGGAGGCCGATCACCGGCAGATCCTCATCCTCGGATGGAAATTCGCTCGAGTTTAGAGAGCGTGTTTTGTCTCCATTCCTACCTGTTGCGGATCTACCTGAGGAACTCGCGGGTGTTCTCCTGTCACTTTTCCTCGCGGCTTTTCGCCGTGGGAGTGGAGCATCCATTGCGGATCTCTCCGGACGTTTACGGGAAGGTGCTTTTGACGCGGGTACAGGCGTCTGTGGCGTGCGCTTTGTGCGCTCAGCCCGGTCCATCTTTGTGCGCACCGTTTCCTCCTTTTTCTTTTGCCGAGGAGGTGGCTTTGGAGCACGTGCTTTCGGCTGGTTTGCGCGCCTGGAATCCCGTTTCGGGTTCGTGGATTTCGTTGCGCGCCTTTCGCCACCACCCAAGTGGAAAGTGTCTTCACGGACCACCGTGGTTTTCTTCAACCACGGTTTGTGCTCGATTTCGTTGTAGAAGAAATCTTTCCGTGACACCGGGTGGTTCGTCAGAATTTTCCTCATTTTTTCGAGGAAATATTCGCGTGGCGGGTGGTGTTTCGACGCCGCGTAAAGCAGGCGCCGCATGCACTTTGCCATGTCGTGGCTATGGTCGATTTGTATGTCCAGATGAGCGCCGAAAAATACGGCAGACATATACAAACCGCAGTCGTCGCTATAGCGTTCCTGACGTGGTGAAAATTCATTCACCAAACGCAAAGCTGGCCAGACCATTTTGAAGTGCTTACGCAGTTTTTCTTCCACTATGGGAGAAGGTGCGGAGTCGAAGATGCTCAGCTGTATTTCTGCTGAGTCCCGCGTCCCTTTCTCCAAAAGCCCTGCGATCCAGTGCTTCATAATGAAGATTGGGAAAAACACTACGCCGTGACGGTGCACCTTTGCCTTGAGTTGTTGCGCGCGTTTCCAATCAAGGTGCACCATCGTGTCCGACGGAACGATCCGTTTCTTAGGGAGGTACGCTTTGTAGATCACATCGAGTTCGATATTCGATGTTTTCCCCTCGCGCATGTCACCGCCCCACATTTCTTTTGCAAATGACCTTGCGATACCGAATGTGGTTTGCCTCTTGTGTGCGGTGGCCTCCTGCGAAACGTCGGCTGTGGCTCCGTCGGGCGTTAGTTTTTTGACCCGTCCTGTGCCTCGCCTCCGCGGAAAAACTTACGTCGGTTGTCTCCGGCGTTTCCTCGGTAACCGTTTCGTTGGCCTGTGCCTCTTCCGTTGTGTTTTGCCGGACCATAGGTATAGTCGTTTGAATTTTGGTAATCGTGCTGGCTCTGGCTATTCCTCGGAATCCGCTGTCCGAATTTTTGTTCTTTCAGGCATTGTGAAAGCAAGTCTTTCATTTTTAGTAGGTTTTCTTCAGTGAGTCCCGAGAGTGCTTCGAATCCTGCCATGTCCAGTGCTCCGATCTGTGTCCCGTCGGCTCCGAGAATTGGCGCGTATGGCGCGCCTCCTTCTAGGATATCTGACCCGTCTCTGTTCGGAGCCCGGTAGGTATCACACGGATGTTTTCGGTGCACTCCGCTGCCCTCAACTGTTCTTGGTCCTGCTTGACTTTCGCTGTGTGCCTTTTCGAAAGTGATGCGGTTGAGGTGCTCTAACCTGTCCGTTTCGGGAACCAAAGGCACTTCGACCCGTGTCAAAACTTTTCTCCATTGCCGCATTCCTCCTGCACTGGTTTGTGCGATTTGCGTGTTGTATGCGAGTAAACGTGACGTCATGGGCTCGTCCACAAACATGGCCAACCATGCTGCAATACGTTGGTCGGCGGTGGCTTTTTGTGCCCGTGGTCCCGTCAAGCCCAGCAGAGTCGCGGTAGTGATGGCAATAACGGGTGTCATTTGTTTCGCTACGATTGCTGCCTCCATTTTGACTTTGTATCCCTCCAGTGGGTTTTTTGAGGCTTCTATGTTATCCCATATTTCTTCCCACCTTTCTTCCACGTCCAGCACTTGTTGGATTTCTTTGTCTGCGAACAACTTTTGGGCGTCCATCACTTCCTTCTTGATATTTTTTGTTGTGGGATCTGCTGCGCCAACACTCCTCAGTAGTGATTTTGTCATACCCTTACAGGCGAAATGAAAATCGGCATCTGTCATACCGCCTTCGCGGTATAATTTTCTTGTGAGTTCTGCCGTCATCTTTGTAGCCTCCTCTGCGACGAATAATTCGAGGTACTCATCCAGCTCTTTCTCGGTTAGTCGTTTGTCGGACATTTCCGATGTAGGTGAGTCGGAGGAAAAGGGAAAACGTGCGCTTTTGTCACAGAGATTCGAGTATGTGTCTGGAGAAACGTTTCTGAATATGTAGTCGTTTTTCCGTCGCTGGCCGCATGAACTCCACTTAGTGTGATTACTATATACATTTGGAGAAGAGATAGAGGGACAACAGTAAAGTAAGAATCCATAGAAACAGATGCAAGTACATATTTGCCGACCTGTGGCCATAATTTCCAATCGGGAAACATTATGGTACACAGACGGTCACACATCACAAGTGGAAGTGAGGAGTCGGTTTCCGAGACACACACACTCACTCAGGATTCCTTTTCCACGGATACAAGAAACCGATTCAGCTATCGGTCAAAACAGATCCAACACCACATCCCACCAACCACCACCCCCCCCCCTATAAGGTCAAGTGCCATTCGATTGCCTTTGTGGTTTTACACGCCGCCAATGGAACCCTAACCCTAACCCTAACCCTAACCCTAACCCTAACCCTAACCCTAACCCTAACCCTAACCCTAACCCTAACCCTAACCCTAACCCTAACCCTAACCCTAACCCTAACCCTAACCCTAACCCTAACCCTAACCCTAACCCTAACCCTAACCCTAACCCTAACCCTAACCCTAACCCTAACCCTAACCCTAACCCTAACCCTAACCCTAACCCTAACCCTAACCCTAACCCTAACCCTAACCCTAACCCTAACCCTAACCCTAACCCTAACCCTAACCCTAACCCTAACCCTAACCCTAACCCTAACCCTAACCCTAACCCTAATGCCACCGTCCTGTGTGATAGGGTGCTCGCGAAGATATAATTTCTTGAAGACAACAGAGGGCGAGAAGGGAGAAAGATTTGTGGAAGGCAGATGGGTATGGAACTAATCTTCGCGACCCCATTGGGAAGCGGCAAGGCAGGCACGCAACCACGACCGCGACGCCGCGTCATGATTATGCCGCCGGCCTCCTCTACCGCGTTCAGTCGCGTGAGGAGCACATCAAGTCGTCTTGGACTTCTTTCGTGTGCTTTTTCTTATGGCTTGGCACCGGTACCGGGGAAGCCTCCCCCACCGGGTGCCCATTCATTACGGTCAGAGGGCGGCATGCCAAACGGACATGCGGGGAGTCGCCAGAAGAAAGGAAACGAGTCGGTCAGCCACCGAAAAAACAATCAAGCTACCAGCGCTAGCTGCAGCGGCGCACGCAGGGACGCACGTACACGAATCCCGGCGGCGCTGCGGTCGGCAAATCTACAAAAACGGAAGCTACAGAACCCGAAGGGATCACTGGGAACAACCGGGGACCCATGTCGCAGAGGAAACTACAAACGCACAAAAGTAGAAAAACAGGGTGGTCTGAAAAGGAAAGGGGAACTGGGTGGATGATGGGCGCGCCCCATCAGGAAGAAGGTATAAAGAAAGGAAACCACGCTCACGGGTTAAGAGAATCTGTTTGAAAGGAAACTTTGAAACTTTGTTGAAACGAGAAATTCATCATCTTGCAAAATATTACCTGAACAGAAAGCGGTTCATTTAAAGGAAATTTTTCAACCCGAAAATTTTTCACTCACCATCTACATGCGGTTCGTCCACGCCACAGTCGACGCCCTCACCTTCCCACGGTTCCCGGAGTACACACCCCGCATCCGCGGAAGGAAACCGGTCCGCCGTTCTGTGGCCTTCCGGTCCGTTCCGGACATCCGAGAAATTCGTGTCTAGGGTTGGGTGGGTGGGCGTTTTTTCGTCGCGGGCCGCATCAACACTTAGAGTGGATTACTTCATTTATGAATAACACATTAGAGAAGAAATAAAGGGACAATAGAAAGTAATCATTCATAACAGAAACACATATTTCCGACCTGTGGCCATAATTTCCAATCGGGAAACATTATGGCACCCAGCCTGTATATTTCGCAAATCCATCACCACATCCCACCAACCACCCCCATCCCCCTTCCAGTTCTTTTGCCCAGACAAATTAACCCGGCCAACTATAAGGTCAAGTGCCATTCGATTGCCTTTGTGGTTTTACACGCCGCCAATGGAACCCTAACCCTAACCCTAACCCTAACCCTAACCCTAACCCTAACCCTAACCCCTAACCCTACCCTAACCCTAACCCTAACCCTAACCCTACCCTAACCCTAACCCTAACCCTAACCCTAACCCTAACCCTAACCCTAACCCTAACCCTAACCCTAACCCTAACCCTAACCCTAACCCTAACCCTAACCCTAACCCTAACCCTAACCCTAACCCTAACCCTAACCCTAACCCTAACCCTAACCCTAACCCTAACCCTAACCCTAACCCTAACCCTAACCCTAACCCTAACCCTAACCCTAACCCTAACCCTAACCCTAACCCTAACCCTAACCCTAACCCTAACCCTAATGCCACCGTCCTGTGTGATAGGGTGCTCGCGAAGATATAATTTCTTGAAGACAAGTAAAGGGCGAGAAGGGAGAAAGATTTGTGGAAGGCAGATGGGTATGGAGAGAACCTTCGCGACCCCATTGGGAAGCGGCAAGGCAGGCACGCAACCACGACCGCGGCGCCGCGTCATGATTATGCCGCCGGTCCCCTCTACCGCGCTCGGTCGCGTGAGGAGCACATCAAGTCGTCTTGGACTTCTTTTGTGTGCTTTTTCTTATGGCTTGGCACCGGTACCGGGGAAGCCTCCCCCACCGGGTGCCCATTCATTACGGTCAGAGGGCGGCATGCCAAACGGACATGCGGGGAGTCGCCAGAAGAAAGGAAACGAGTCGGTCAGCCGCCGAAAAAACAATCAAGCTACAAGCGCCAGCACCAGCGGGGCACGCAGGGACGCACGTACACGAATCCAGGCGGCGCTGCGGTCGCCAAATCTACAAAAACGGAAGCTACAGAACCCGAAGGGATCGCTGGGAACAATCGGGAACCCATGTCGCAGAGGAAACTACAAAGTCAAAACTACAAACGCACAAAAGTAGAAATACAGGGTGGGCTGAAAAGAAAGGGGAACTGGGTGGATGATGGGCGCGCCCACTCGCTTCCAATCGTGTCGTCCGCGAGGGTCTGTGCTGTCCAAACCCGTTCCCGCACCTGGCTCGTCGCGGTTCAAGGTTTCACCTCGCCAACTCCGAGTCTCGGGGCGACGCTGGGTCCGACATCCGCATAAAACCAGGGCCGAGACCCTGTTTGAAAACGGTGCATCTCGTGCGCCTTCGGGGACGAGTCCCCAGGTGAAGACCGTTAGGGTCCATTCTCAGGGAAGGGAGAAAACAGCTTAGCGCCAGGCGCCTGCCATCAGGAAGGAAAAACAAGAGACAATGAACAATGTTTTATGAGAAATTAAAAATGAGAAATCACTTCAAAATTTACCTGAAACGAAAGCCATTCATGTTACGAAAAAATACAACTCGCAAAAATACAACTCGCAAAAATACAACTCGCCTCCTGCGTTGGTAGGCTCAACTTGCGGTTCTTCCACGCCGTGGTCGGCACCCGCACCCTCCCGCGGTTCCCGGAGCACACACACACCTCCGCGGAGGGAAACCGGTTCGCCGTTCTGTGGCCTTCCGGTCCGTTCCGGACATCCGAGAGATTCATGTCTAGGGTTGGGTGGGTGGGCGTTTTTCCGTCGCTGGCCGCATGAACTCCACTTAGTGTGATTACTATATACATTTGGAGAAGAGATAAAGGGACAAAGGTAAAGTAGGAATCCATAGAAACAGATGCAAGAGTACATATTTGCCGACCTGTGGCCATAATTTCCAATCGGGAAACATTATGGTACACAGACGGTCACACATCACAAATGGAAGTGAGGAGTCGGTTTCCGAGACACACACACTCACTCAGGATTCCTTTTCCACGGATACAAGAAACCGATTCAGCTATCGGTCAAAACAGATCCAACACCACATCCCACCAACCACCACCCCCCCCCCTATAAGGTCAAGTGCCATTCGATTGCCTTTGTGGTTTTACACGCCGCCAATGGAATGCCACCGTCCTGTGTGATAGGGTGCTCGCGAAGATATGATTTCTTGAAGACAAGTAAAGGGCGAGAAGGGAGAAAGATTTGTGGAAGGCAGATGGGTATGGAGAGAGCCTTCGCGACCCCATTGGGAAGCGGCAAGGCAGGCACGCAACCACGACCGCGGCGCCGCGTCATGATTATGCCGCCGGTCCCCTCTACCGCGCTCGGTCGCGTGAGGAGCACATCAAGTCGTCTTGGACTTCTTTTGTGTGCTTTTTCTTATGGCTTGGCACCGGTACCGGGGAAGCCTCCCCCCATAGCACGCGGTTAGCCATCCATATCTTGTGAGCGATGTCGTCGCACCGTCCTCCGGAGAGTCGGCCGTCAGGTTCCGGCTCCCCTCGGATGTTTCTGGTGACGATCATATCTCGCCGCCCTCCTCGCGGCGCCGCTCTTCGCATAGCGGACACCACGTGTGCCGGAGGAACGGCACGCCAAACGGTTCAACTCGGTGAACCTCCAGCGATCCTGTCGCGTCCACCCCGAAGTGTCGCGAGTAGGCGTCCGCCGGATTCCGCGCACCCTCGACGTAGAAAAAGACTACGTCGATCCCTCTGTTGTACCAGAGGTCGTAGGTGTATTCGAAAAGTTTGTTCAGGGCGTAGCCTCTGCCAATGCCGCCGAAACCGTTCAGGTGTTTCTGCGCAATGACAATCGCACGGTGGTCCGTGGCAAGCGCGATTCGCGCTCCGTTGGGCACCCTGTGGTGCTCCACCAGGTGTCGCAGCATTAGTTGAGCCGCGCGTGGTTCCGCGTGTGCCGAGTACCGCGCCTGGAAGCGGTCCGCCTGCAGGTCTGGGTCCTCGAACCGGCCTCCCGACCGGACGCGGCGACGCAGCTGGTACTGGCGCAGTTTTTCAAGGACGCGTTCCGCCTCACCGTCGTCGCCGCCGAGTTGCCGTTCCAGGTCCTCGGTCCAGCGCTGCCGATAGGTCCACATTTCTGTGGCGCCCGCGTCGCGGAGGTGAAGCACAGCACCCCAGCCCTCCAGCGACGCGTCGGTGAAGGCCACCGCGTCATAGGTCGCCTCGTCCGTCGTTGGGTGTCTCTCGTCCGAGATTTTCCACCACGGATTCTGCACCAGTGCGCCGCCGATCTCCTGCAGCGACCGCGCCACGGAGGAGTCAATGTAAGGAACCGCGTCGTCCCAGTCGTACCCGCGGAACGTCAGCCGGTATATGCCTCGGTAGGCTCTCAGCAGCTTGAATGCCCGTGCGGGGTTCATTTGCGTGGTATGGAGCGCGAAGAAGATCAGCGAGATGAGCGAGGCCAGACTGCGTATGGTGTGGCTGGTCTTTTGGAGCGCAAGCTTCAGCTTCGCCACCGTCTTCACCGAGTTGCGGATCAGACGCTCACGGCCATTCCATGTGTATCTTCACCGAGAAAAACGGTGTTGGCACTCGCCAGCTGCAGGATTTCCTCGTCCGACATCGCCTCCAGCTCGTCCCGGTTGGGTGACGTCATCAGGTTCGCCGCCTTGATGCGTGCGACGACCGTGCGCACCGCGAGCACAAACTCACGCTCCTGACCTTCGCGTGCGGCCACGAGAATGTTGTCGATGAGCGTGGTGATGGTGACGGGCGTGTCGATGTCGACAATCGTCCACGTCACCGCCTGGCCGACGGCAACGCTCCACCGCGCACCGGTCGGGAGAGTACGAAGGCGGTAGTATCGCCCGTCATGCCTGGCTCGAAAAACGAACTTGTTACGGAGTGTCGCCGCGATCGGGATAGCGTCGTAATAAGCTTCGAAGTCGATCTGTAGCATGTACCGGGCGTATCGCAGCCGCTGTCGTCTTCCGAGGCGCGTGTCGTAGTGGACGCGCGGGACGTGATGTTTGGGAATCACGCGGTTCAGCAGGGGCTCCGTGATGAGGCGTCGTCGTCCTTTCAGCTCCGGCACCGTGAAGACGTTCACCCCGTGCATGCCCTCTGGCAATTGCACCTGGGCGCCGATGTCGCTGATCGGGCACGGTTCGAACTTGCCCATCTCGATCGCCTGTTGGATTTCCGCCGCTGTGAGCGCACACTTTTTGATGGTCCGTGAGGTCCTCAACCCATCGTAGAAGGAGGGATCCAGAAAGCACTGGATTCGCTGGAGAAACCGCTTCGTTGAGGCGCGTTTTGTCGGCATCGCGAGCACGGTATCCATGTCCAGTGGTGTGTTCCGTTTCAGGTGCAACGGCCACTGCTTCACGAGTGCCGGTCGCTCCGTCAGCACTTGGATGAAACCGGACATCTGGTCCACCATGGCCGACACCTCCTGTGGTGCGATTCCGAGATTCGCGCACGATGACTCTTGCGATCGGAAACGGAACACGGAAGCCGCAGCCTCTAGAGGGTCTGGAATAGCGCTCTTCCGGCGTTGTCCCTTGCGGTCTCGGCCTCCACCGTAGGCTGCTGGCCATACCCAAGATAGCGCAGCAGCGTGGCCTGCTTCGCGTGCCCGGAGATCATCATCAGGTCCTTCAGCGGGACACCCGCTTCCGCCATGCAACGGAGCGCGCCTTTCCGGATCGAGGGCAGCTGTGCACCTCGCATCTCTCTTCGCACCTCCTGGGCGATCAGTGCCCGCAGCTCCTCCACGTGTGGTGAGAAAAGCTCCTCGGATGGTCTTTTCTCGACCAGCATCTCCTGCAGCGTCGCTGCGAGGTCCCTCGTTAGCATCGATGGGATCGGGTATGGGCCACGTGTTTTGGCACCCTTTCCCTTGCGGATCGTCAGCGTGACCTTCACGTATGTATCCGTCGATGCTCCCGGGAACAGCGTCACGTCCTTTGCTCGGAGCGTGGAAATGTCGCACGCTCGCGCTGCGAATCCCCACATCATGGCGAGGAACAGCGCGGCACGAGGGTGACCGAGTCGGAGTCTTCCGATGATCGCTTCGACTTGGCGTCGCGAAACAAAGGGAGGCGCATCCGGCACCGACTCCTTCATGTAGCGCTGCACCGTGCCAAAAGCGCTTCGCCACTCGGGATCGTCCTGGAGGCGAATACCCCGCGCCTGCGTCGAGTAGAGCGGCAGGTCGCGCAGCGCACCCGCCACCGCGGCAAAGGCCTTCGCGGTTGTTGCCCACTTCCATTTCCGGGCCCTTGCGGTCGACAGAATCAAGTCGATGCATGCCGCCGGAAAGCGCATGAGCATCTGTTCCGAGTTCATCGACTTGATTCGCGTTAACCATCGCAAGTGGTGTGCGCGGGTGTCGGGCCGCACAAGACTCCATGCGAGCTGTGAGATGTGTGGCGGTTTCGCGGCGAAGAGGAACCAGTTTCTCGGGCAGACCTCTGCCTCTTCGTTTTTTGAAAGAGGCCTGCCCTGCATGTTTAAAGGATTGGAGCGGAGGCTTTCGAGAGCGCGCATTGCCTCGGCCGAGATGTTCGCGTCGACGTCCGCATATCCATCACCTTTCTGGTTTCCTGGAGTCCTGTACGTCGCGCCGTCCTCCTCGTCCTCTTGGAGTGGGTCCCTTCCGGCGCCGTCGCCTGGCCATCTTTTTCTCTTCACCAGGCGCGGCCGTTGGCCATCGGACGGATCCTGGTGTGCCTCTGATGCCGCACTTCGCGGAAGAGGAATGTATCGTGACGCGTGACGTGGGGCACGCTGTCTCTTCGACGATTGGTAGTGCGTCCACGTCGCTGGAACGTAGACTCCCACCGTTGCCTCCGAGGCGTCCTTTGTGAGAACGTAATGACTCGGATAGCGCACGCCATTCACATCTGCCGGCGCCTCCCGGAGACATGCTCCTAGCAGAAACCTGTATCCTTTAATCACGTCGTATAATGTCGGTAACGACGGTCCACGGACAAGGTACAGTTCGTCAATTGCGGGGTTGAGGGTCACCTCCTCGCTTCGGTTTTCTTCTCGAAGAATCACCCCATTCGGGTCGGTCGGCGAGGCATCGACCATGTGGATCTTCTTTCGGAGAAGCTTCAGCATCTCTTGGACGCTGTAAGGCTGCAGTGGTGTCAGCTTGTGCCTCACGCGTTGCTGTCCCACCGCTGTGTCGGTCAGACCGTGTGCCACACCATCGCCGACTCGCGCCAGAGCCGTCGCAGCCCACAGGTGATCCAGGACTGCTTCGTACACCTTTCTGGCATGTTTGTTCGCCTCCGCGAGGGTGATTTCTGTCCACTCAGAAATGCATTTCCCATGCTGAACGTGTGGTGACACGTTCGTCGGGATAATGCCTTCTGAGCTCACCGTGGCGTCGTTTGGCGCATGCTCAGGTGTACGTGTGACGGAGTTTTTCTTCCTCCACGGGAGGTCGATCACCGGCAGATCCTCATCATCGGATGGAAATTCGCTCGAGTTTAGAGAGCGTGTTTTGTTTCCATTCCTACCTGTTGCGGATCTACCTGAGGAACTCGCTGGTGTTCTCCTGTCACTTTTCCTCGCGGCCTTTCGCCGTGGGAGTGGGGCATCCATTGCGGATCTCTCCGGACGTTTACGAGAAGGTGCTTTTGACGCGGGTACAGGCGTCTGTGGCGTGCGCTTTGGGCGCTCAGCCCGGTCCATCTTTGTGCGCACCGTTTCCTCCTTTTTCTTTTGCCGAGGAGGTGGCTTTGGAGAACGTGCTTTCGGCTGGTTTGCGCGCCTGGAATCCCGTTTCGGGTTCGTGGATTTCGTTGCGCGCCTTTCGCCACCACCCAAGTGGAAAGTGTCTTCACGGACCACCGTGGTTTTCTTCAACCACGGCTTGTGCTCGATTTCGTTGTAGAAGAAATCTTTCCGTGACACCGGGTGGTTCGTCAGAATTTTCCTCATTTTCTCGAGGAAATATTCGCGTGGCGGGTGGTGTTTCGACGCCGCGTAAAGCAGGCGCCGCATGCACTTTGCCATGTCGTGGCTATGGTCGATTTGTATGTCCAGATGAACGCCGAAAAATACGGCAGACATGTACAAACCGCAGTCGTCGCTATAGCGTTCCTGACGTGGTGAAAATTCATTCACCAAACGCAAAGCTGGCCAGACCATTTTGAAGTGCTTACGCAGTTTTTCTTCCACTATGGGAGAAGGTGCGGAGTCCAGGATGCTCAGCTGTATTTCTGCTGAGTCCCGCGTCCCTTTCTCCAAAAGCCCTGCGATCCAGTGCTTCATAATGAAGATTGGGAAATAAACCACGCCGTGACGGTGCACCTTTGCCTTGAGTTGTTGCGCGCGTTTCCAATCAAGGTGCACCATCGTGTCCGACGGAACGATCCATTTCTTAGGGAGGTACGCTTTGTAGATCACATCGAGTTCGATGTTCGATGTTTTCCCCTCGCGCATGTCACCGCCCCACATTTCTTTTGCAAATGACCTTGCGATACCGAATGTGGTTTGCCTCTTGTGTGCGGTGGCCTCCTGCGAAACGTCGGCTGTGGCTCCGTCGGGCGTTAGTTTTTTGACCCGTCCTGTGCCTCGCCTCCGCGGAAAAACTTACGTCGGTTGTCTCCGGCGTTTCCTCGGTAACCGTTTCGTTGGCCTGTGCCTCTTCCGTTGTGTTTTGCCGGACCATAGGTATAGTCGTTTGAATTTTGGTAATCGTGCTGGCTCTGGCTATTCCTCGGAATCCGCTGTCCGAATTTTTGTTCTTTCAGGCATTGTGAAAGCAAGTCTTTCATTTTTAGTAGGTTTTCTTCAGTGAGTCCCGAGAGTGCTTCGAATCCTGCCATGTCCAGTGCTCCGATCTGTGTCCCGTCGGCTCCGAGAATTGGCGCGTATGGCGCGCCTCCTTCTAGGATATCTGACCCGTCTCTTTTCGGAGCCCGGTAGGTATCACACGGATGTTTTCGGTGCACTCCGCTGCCCTCAACTGTTCTTGGTCCTGCTTGACTTTCGCTGTGTGCCTTTTCGAAAGTGATGCGGTTGAGGTGCTCTAACCTGTCCGTTTCGGGAACCAAAGGCACTTCGACCCGTGTCAAAACTTTTCTCCATTGCCGCATTCCTCCTGCACTGGTTTGTGCGATTTGCGTGTTGTATGCGAGTAAACGTGACGTAATGGGCTCGTCCACAAACATGGCCAACCATGCTGCAATACGTTGGTCGGCGGTGGCTTTTTGTGCCCGTGGTCCCGTCAAGCCCAGCAGAGTCGCGGTAGTGATGGCAATAACGGGTGTCATCTGTTTCGCTACGATTGCTGCCTCCATTTTGACTTTGTATCCCTCCAGTGGGTTTTTTGAGGCTTCTATGTTATCCCGAATTTCTTCCCACCTTTCTTCCACGTCCAGCACTTGTTGGATTTCTTTGTTTGCGAACAACTTCTGGGCGTCCATCACTTCCTTCTTGATATTTTTTGTTGTGGGATCTGCTGCGCCAACACTCCTCAGTAGTGATTTTGTCATACCCTTACAGGCGAAATGAAAATCGGCATCTGTCATACCGCCTTCGCGGTATAATTTTCTTGTGAGTTCTGCCGTCATCTTTGTAGCCTCCTCTGCGACGAATAATTCGAGGTACTCATCCAGCTCTTTCTCGGTTAGTCGTTTGTCGGACATTTCCGATGTAGGTGAGTCGGAGGAAAGGGAAACCGTGCGCTTTTGTCGCAGAGATTCGAGTATGTGCCTGGAGAAACGTTTCTGAATATGTAGTCGTTTTTCCGTCGCTGGCCGCATGAACTCCACTTAGTGTGATTACTATATACATTTGGAGAAGAGATAGAGGGACAACAGTAAAGTAAGAATCCATAGAAACAGATGCAAGTACATATTTGCCGACCTGTGGCCATAATTTCCAATCGGGAAACATTATGGTACACAGACGGTCACACATCACAAGTGGAAGTGAGGAGTCGGTTTCCGAGACACACACACTCACTCAGGATTCCTTTTCCACGGATACAAGAAACCGATTCAGCTATCGGTCAAATTTCCCAGATCCAACACCACATCCCACCAACCACCACCACCCCCCCCCTATAAGGTCAAGTGCCATTCGATTGCCTTTGTGGTTTTACACGCCGCCAATGGAACCCTAACCCTAACCCTAACCCTAACCCTAACCCGTCGCTAAGCCTGTCGCTAAGCGCACCAGTACCCGTGTAGCTGCACCCTAGCTGTTGTGCAACCGTCCTACCGGAATTTGGGTTACTGTTGTTTGTATTGGGCTACAATCTAGTGTGCACGATGTGCTGGGTATGGACGCCATGTACCTTTTGTGCTGGGGCTCGGTTAGGAGCGCATTGCGGGTCGTGTGTTCAGTTGTTTGGAAGTACAAGAGTATACATATGTAGAAGGTGGTTCTCCTGGTGTGGATGTGGTAGCAGAATGCAGAATGTGCTGGACAGTGGAGTAGTGCAGCGTTACTGGGACCTGGATGGCTAGCCTTGCAAAGGTTGATGGTGATGAGAGGAAAAGGTTGGATGCACGTATCACGTTACATTGGAAAGCCCACTTTGGTGGTTTAAGAAGCACTCGTTCTGGTCTCTGTGGCTCCGTGTGGTTGAGTGGTGCTGAGCTTGCTTCCACTAAGTGGTTGGAAGCCCGCTGGGGTAAAGGCAGAGGAAGAAATGCTAGATATGTTGGGAGAGTCCGGAGAGTCCAGAGAGGACTGGAATGGAGAACAGTAGTGTAGCGGGTGAGGAAGCAACAGACACTTCGACTAGCAAAAAGCGAGTGCGGAAGAGACGTCGAGGAGCACAGATCCATCTTCGGCTTCACGTTAACTGTCAATGGACAAAAGAGGGGCCCCCGCAGTGAATTCCTTCCGCTGGGGCTGATAACATGCCCCGTGTCTCTTGTATAAAGTGTATCACAGGACGTGAACTTTCCCGTCAAGAAGATCTTTGTTCTCTAGGAGAGCGCGACCGGCTCGTGCCGTTGCCATTGTTCGTGCATTGCAATGGCTGCGTCAACTTCAGCGATCTCGCGCGATAGAGAATCAAGTGCGTCTTTGCGCTGCAGGACCGCAGATATCTCTTCTGCTTGTCGCCTAAGCTGACGGAAAAGCTCCTTGGCCTGTATATACCGCTCCCGACCCTCCTCCAGAAGATGAATCAGTTGCGACGCCTCCAGGTGAAGTGTCGTCTCAGTGGCGTCGTGCATTACTTTTGCGTCCCTGTAGGCGGTCTTAACAGCCTGCGCCTTGTCCGCCCAGTACGCCAACATGCGTGCGACACTGCCGTCCCGCCACTGAACGCGCTCGTGCAGCGAAGATGTAGCTCGTACAAAGGCATCTTCTTGCTGTGCGCAGCTCGTGGAGAGGCATATTAGCTCCTCCTCTTGCCCCCTCACCACCTCTTTCACATCCCTGAGAGTCGAGCGCCACGCCCGCTCGTAGGACAGCGAGTGCGACGAGGAGGACCCTGATACAGACACGATGTTGAACTGCTCATACCACGCGGAGGTTGGCACAATGCCGTCCTGAAGACACGCCGACTTGCGCACCGTAAGTGCACAGAGCGATGCTTCCAGCGCTGCAAATTTCTCGCTCAGGGTCGCTTGACGATCTGCGACCTGTTGTTCCTGGGTTGCAAGCCCCTGCGCGATCTTTGCTCGCTCCTCTTCGACGCATGTGCACGTCTCCATGAGCTGAGAGAGCAGCTTCATCACTCGCGTGCGCGCCGCTTCACGGTCGAGCAGGCGTTTATGGACTTGCTTGTAGGAGAAGGAGGGCGGTGGCGAGGGCATATAGGCATCGCACACCTCTGCGTCCATGCACTGCAGCAGCGGAAGGGGCGCACCGCTAGCCACATCCACACCAAAGCAGCGGCCCAGCAAAATGAGCCGCATGTCGCGCATCATATCCTCCATGGGAGGGGGAAAGACGTAGGGGAGCGTGTATGTGGATGGAAAGATACCTTTCTGTCCGCGGAGGTTGGTGCCAAGCCACCAGCCACTCTCATCGGCCTCCTCGACGTGCATCACGTCCCCCGCCTTGAGCGGCAAAAATCTGCTGCCCGGTATCGCATACTCGTGGATGGCATAGACAATGTGCTGCTCCGGCTGCACCATGGATCTGGCCTGGAGAAAAGCGGTAGGAAAGGGGGGTGAGGCGGAACTTTTTCTTGGGTAGAGACAACGTGCAATTGGCAGTGGAGAAGGTTCCCCTTCGTCAGAGGGAGAAGGAAAAGGGAACAGAAAACGATGGAGTTTATGGACTGGTCGACAACTCTATGAAAGCGCCCAACGGTACAGGACGGACTCCATGAGTACAGCGCCTGAGCCCCGCGCAGTGCAGCACCAAAGACGAAACACTCGTTTCACCATCGCCTTTGGCTGACCTTTTGCGATCAGCGGCAACCACAGAGTGAGTAAGGAGATGCCTACGAAGAGAGGCGCGCGAAATGGCAATGACGAAACTGCAGTGAACAGCCACACATCTGATTCCGTTTTCGTTTCACAACTTAGTACCGCGGTTGCACATGATCCACAGTGTAGCAGCTGCCCTCCTTTACGTGCACCTCGCCGTTAGCTCCAGGCAACAGCAACACACCCTCTTCATTTTGCAGCGCTATGTTACTTCCAAAGATATGGTGCGGGTAGGTAACGCCGCCGATGGTTTCCAGCTCACCGCCAAGATTGGTGAGAGACACACAGAAGTACCGTCGATGCTCGGCGTCCGTGCTCATTTGGCTCTCTCTCTCTTTTCACATTTGTTTTGACGTCCACGACGTCAGTACGACAAATTCAGCCAGGTCACTCAATAGAAGAGGTGCAAAAGAGTTGTTCTAGAGGAGGAGGAAGGTGGCAGGTCGGAAGGCGCAGGGGGGTGGGGAAAGAAAGCAGGGAAAGTTGTGGTGCGCAAGACTCAACTGTATGGCACGGGCGCAGGCAGCGAGAGTAAGCGGTGTGGTGGCGCAAAGAGTCAAGGCAACATGCTGAAGTAGGTGCAGCGACCTAGCACGCGAGAACATCGAGGAAAAGACATTGGACAACCAATGGGCAGTCGTTTTTTTTTTGCTTGGAATTGGTCAGTTAAAGCTGGTTGGTCACCGCCAAGCGGCCACGTGCCGCCAAGAACCACAGACAGAGAACGTGCCAGGTGACTGAAGCAAATGCAACAGTCGCATAGTAGTGTGCACATGTGAAAAAAGGGGGCACACCACCAGTGCTTAGCTCACCCCATACAAGTCATGAAATGTGCCGTAGTGCAGATGAAACGCTTCGCGCAGCGCTACCCACGGCGACGATCCCCCAGGAAGCACCATAGCGAGTGCTACAGAGTGGTCACCGGCGCGGCGCTCTTGAATCCGACTGATGCGCTCGCGAAAACGCTCTGAGGTATTGAAGGGGGACGGCTCTCGCACACGCCGTTTATAGTCGAGCGACCAGCTTTCCGTCGCTTGATGCTCCTGCATCAGAAAAAGCTCGCTCTTTAACACGGCACAGGATGAAGGATCTGTTAGCACTGCGGCCTGCAGGTTGCGTGGCCTACACACCAGATGGCGGTACGACGTGTGAGGGTCTGGTGCACTCGATGTCGAGTGTACTCTGGAGTTGACGAGAAAAGAGAGGTTGTGCTTCTCTGCAAACTGTGCGAACAATGCCTCATTGACGCTGTGAGTCGGGTAGTGCAGCGGCGCGCCATCGCTGCTTTCACGTGGAATAGGCAGCACAACGTCCTCGATGGTGTAGTGTGAAGCATCCGCGTCGCTCGTGATTTCTGCAACCCCCACCGCACCGCTGTCGCTACGGCGACGCACCAAGTCCCCTTTCACTGGCCGGCTGCCGAACGTCAAGAGTCGCTGCGACGCCATGGCGTTCCATACAAATGCGGCGGCGCTCTGCTCGCTGCGACGCATCATGGGGCATGCCTCCCATACATCCTGCATCGAAGTGGCGATGGCGTCGCCCCGGTGACTCTGCGAAACATGGTAGCACTGTAGTCTTCGGAGAAGCTCGCGCATCTCCTTCGGCAACTTGGCACGTTCACACACGCGCAGCCACTCCGCCACTGCCCCAGCTACGGTGCCCTCTTCCGCATTCGCGTAGGAGAGGTATGGCTGATGGTGCAGGGGGCTGCTCTCGGCGAGAGTTTGAAGATACGCGCCGACTGATCGATGGGGCTCGTTGCGATGGACGAAGGCTGCCAGGTCGAAGAGGGTGTTGCTGCCGATCCCAAACATCTCCAAACCAAAGTAGTTGACAAAACCGTACAAACTGAGGAGTCGTAGGCGCCGAGAGATGGCGGCTTCGTCTCCAGGGACACATCGAAGAAGGAGGCGGTGCAGGTAGGCCTGCGGCGCGAGAGAGAGACGCGGCAGCTCGTCCACAGTGTGGTAGCTGCGGTCGTCAAAGATCAGGGGATGGACGTTGTAGTGCCTCGACGCGTGGGGCAGCTGCTCGCGCGTCACTCCTACCGCAACGCCAAACTGGGTGACGGTGGCGAAAGAGCCGCCCGGCGGCTCGTGAAGGTATACCCCATCGTGTGGTACCCCCAATTCGTACCGCAGACGGTGGCGTACTGAGTCGAGTGAATAGCCATCGCGAAACATTGCGAAGCGGAGCAGCGGCCGCCCTTCCGGCAGCCTCCCGATCCTCCGCACGTACTCGCCGTAGCTCTGCACACGCGGGGCGAAACTCTTATCTGGGTCGCTGAATGGAGTGGCTGTGTCCTCCACCAGCAGAGTCTTTGAGCGGGAGATCTTGCGCCAACGCCCTTTGGGTGCCTTCTCGAGAAAGGCGCCACGCCCCTCTGCGTCTACCTCTGTCACCTGTGAGTCCGTGCACTGAGCGCGTATCACAGCCTCCAGCGGCGCCACTTCGCACGCCGTCAATGCCCCTTCTCGCGAAGAGTGAGGGGAAAGCGTGCATAAGCGTGTGAGTATCCCGCACCGTCTCTCTTCGGAATTCAAGTCACGTCCTGTGTTCCAGTCATCGCGGCTATAGACCGAACCTAGAGCTGCCGAGGAACCGGGGGCGGCGGTGTTGGCAAGCCGCGTGATGGGGCCACGCCCCAGCGCTTTCATTAGGTGCTGGTCAGAGGAGAGCGTCCCGCTCCCTGAAGAAACAATGCAAAAAGACTGAGACAAGGGAAAGGGGCACAAAGAGCACAACTGGGGGCAGTACGAGTAAGAATATCGACAAGGATCGAGATGCACGTCGAGGCCACCTGCCCTCCGGTGCTATGGCTAGCGAAGAGAGAGGGGCAGACCGTCATTGTGGAGTACGTAGAGGCTTTGGTGTCGCGCACACACCCTAGGCTATCAAAACACAGGAGAGAACCGAGTGTGACCTCTCACTCATTCTCACTGTGCGCTTCAGCTCCTGCTATATGCCTTTTTGCATGCACAGCGCAAAGCGGTAGATGAAAACATCAAGCGAGTCAGCACTCTTTACGTCTTCTTTCTTTTAGGGGGAGGGATGGGGGACCGGTGCCTCCTTTTTTTTTCCACGCCTTCTTTCTCGTGCTGGTCAGCAGGAACAATTCCCGTACACTTGAGATCCACGGCAGTTTTTCTGGTGCTCTGGTTCTTCTTTTTTCTTTGCCTCCTGCAGCACGGGTGTAGAAAGCGCTAGGGCGGCGGCCAGGCAGGCGTGCGCTGCGTGTACTTGTTAAAAAAGTCGATCAGTGCAAGGCGCAGATAGGACAGAATAGTGCGACCAAACAGCACCACCACGTACTGCTTCAAGAGACAGTTGACGTTCCAGAACGAAATCATGACAGCAATCCAGGCCACCGGATTCCATACTGATTTGACAAGAAGAAAGCTATACAGAACAATCAGGCCCGAGATCGTTTCGCCAAGCACACACGCCCACGTCCAGGTGACCGTCTGAGAGTACCACCAGACCCACCTCACAGGCGGCACGAAATCGCGGTAATCACAAGTGGAATCGTGTTCGTCACTGTACTTGCCATAAATAGTGTTCTGGTGAATCGTGACTTTCAATGGGGATGGCGTACGCATCTGCTTCTCCAGGAGTTGACAAGTCCGATTGATGAGGCGTCCGATAGCTATTGACAGTGGGGTGCCGATGAGGACATCGACGACAGAGATAGCACCATACCAGCCGATTCCCTCGAGTGGCTTGTTGCGGACTGTAATGCCGCCCGCCGCCCACGTCACTTTTGCGGTGAACGTGTAGTTGGCCAAAGAGGCTACAAACCCGGCCGTGACCATCTTGAGTAGGTCGAAGCAGACCACTCGGGGTGGTCGCTTTTCCGTCCGCAGGCACTCACGTCGGTAGTAGTACGTAGAGATAAAGAAGCCTAGAGTAACGACACCGAGAAGGCATACCATGATGACCCCACCGAGGCCGGAGTAGACCATGCACGCCACATCCGTCATTTCCCCATTGCCCACCAGTGCCCTGCCTTTCACGAAGGAAGGAAGAAGGCCAGAAAGAAAAGCGATGAGCGATGGAGATGAGAGAGACAAGCACAGTAAGTGGATCAAGGGATATAGGCGCAATTTGTTTTTCGCTGAGCACCCTGACGCGCAGGCGTACTCACACAGTTGCGAGGGAGCGTGGGGCAGAGCTACACGCATCGTACGTTGACTGGTCCGTCCCATCACCATTGATGCCTACGGAGCCCATGCGCACACAGGCACACCGCGCACCAGTCACAGGGAGACAGAGGCATCCTCACAACCCACCTCTGAAGTGAACTTTTACGTAGGCGAGTGTCGGGAGAGGAGTATCGGCGCTGCAGACGTGCAGCCGGGAAGAAATGTCCAATGCCACCGTCATGCAGCGCTCCCATGGGGTGCGCCGTGTTCATTGTCGTTTCTTTGGCCTCTTTCTCTTCGTCTGGGTGGATGGAAGTGGGCGGCAAAAAGGCAAAAAAAAATACACCTTAACACGCAGCAACAATCATCGCCTTGCATGCCGCACCCTCATCAGTGCAGCCAGATATGTGCACAGGTGTGTGCTTGACAGCCACAACAACGAAACAAACGTGCCTCGGCACGTAGAGCGTACAAGTAGCTCAATGCCCACCTACCGGCAGAACGGGGACCGCGCAACGCGCCGACATCCGCGGTTTGTGGTTTCCTACGAGAGCATTACCCAAGACGTCTTGCGAGACTTGACATAGCGCTGCACCGTCCCCTCAACAGCATCTATCGCGTACGACGCCTCACCCTCGTCCTTCCATGGGTGATAGGGGTTGTCGTAGTACGGAGCATACATTACCTGCTCCGCCTCCTCTGTGCGTGCTGCTGCCTCCATCTGGATCGTTTGCAGCGCCGGTGGGACGTCACCCAACACCTCACTGTCGAGAAATCCACGCTCTGGCAACTGCGCACGAATGTGCGGGGGCAGTATCGCAAGCTTGTGCGTATACATCTCATCCTCCAGTTGCATTAAGGCGCCCTCGGTAATAATGAGCGTGTCGTGAGTGAGGGCGTCGTAGGCGTTAAATCGGTTGATTGGGATGGGGTTCTTCTGGCCCTTTGGGCCTTTGGTGCGCACCTTGGAAGAGGTGCGGTTGTAGTCATAGGGTTCATCACACAAGAGCGTCGGTCGGACCAGCTTGTTGCGGCCATTGAAGAAGCTACCAAAGAAGAATGCGCGGTCGTACTCGCTGCTCGGCGTCAGCCGCGAGCCACCGTCCATAAAGAGTGCGCCTCCGCCCTTGTGGCGCACATCCCAGCCCATGGTGCGGCACAGCTCTAAGTACGCCTCTTGCGTGGGCTCCGGCAGCGTCAGACGCTCCACAATTTGCAGCCTTCCCTGCAGCATCTTGAGGGTGACGAGCATGCGGTTGCTCTTGCTCCACGTCTTCACGTCCATCGTTGGCATAAGCATGTTCCACGGCTTTACCGGCTTGGAGTGTGCCCCCCATGGGTGGGCGTGGTTTTTGCGGTCGCCAACACGGGCCATGCCCATACCAGTGTTTGGCCAGTTCTTTTTGGCTTTTCGCCATATCTCTCGGTTCTCGTAGTCCCACTTGCTGGAAAAGTTCTGACAACGCACGAGCCAGTAGCTCAGGTTTTTTGCCATCTCCTCGGTTTCTGGGTATAAGCCGAATATGAAAGGGTCCAACTCGCGAGTGTGCGAAACCTTGTTCGCCAGATCAAAGACGGGCGCCACGATGCGTTGCTTAATTGTGCCCACCGTGTAGACAATCGGCCTCGTCGTCTTGAAATGCGGTAGTTCCGGCAGCTCGTGCGTGAAGTATGGATGCGGGCGCTGGGGAGCTGGCAGGTACGGGGATACGTGTGGTCGTGTGACAGAGTTCTCAGGGTGAAAAAGTGGCAGCGGGTGAGCACCTGAGAGCACTTGCTGTGGCCCCTCATACATGAAGTCAACTTCATCTCGTGGTGCCACATCGTGCACACCTGACGAGCGACTGTCGTACATCGCCCGGAAGACGAAGCACCGAAGCGGTGCCAAGGAAGAAACGATTGAGCTGGTCCAGCGTCGCATCTGCGCTGAAGTGCACGCCAGAAGTTGGGACTGAAAAGGATGGAAGCTTCCTCATTCACGTAGCAAAGCGCTCCGTAAGCCCGTACTTTTGTACGTGTGGCCGTGCGTGTGAAGAGTAACGATGAGAGACAAATGAAGCAAAAATGGTAAGGCAATGGAAGAAATGTAGAATGTTAGCCCAACGGCTGTTTGTTCGGATCCCTACATGCGCAGAGCGAGGAAGTGACAGGGGGGTCCAATGAGGATGTCGCTGGAAAATCTCGGCTGTGACTTGTAAAGGTGTTCCACTACGTGTTTGCTATGGCTTTCTACTGCAGCGCTCGTATACGTCCTGATTGAGAATAGGAAGGCAATGAGCATCCTCAGTCGCTACAGCATAAGTATCGCTTCAGTGAACCTATTTTTCTGCTTCCTCGTCCTCCACCGCTACAGAGAGAGAGAGAGATCACCTTACAGATGCACACATACAGATAGATACACATCCACACACACACACACACACACACACACACACATCTACACACACATACACTCTCGTTATAGCAAGCGAAGGCGACACTGCAAGCACTACGAGACGTGAGTGCAGAGGATAGAAACAAGAGAGCAAACCAAAAGCCGTGGCCGCACGCACGCAGAAAGGTACATGATTGCTGGCTCACCACGTTCACATCACTGCCCACCCCAAGAAACCTTAGACAGCAAAGCGCCGTCAGCACACGCACATGCACACAACAGCTGTGTGCGGTTCCTCCACAGAAATCGTATGTTACTTCGAATCGCCATTAAGATGCTTGCACGCCGCCAAGTGTTCTGGCGTTCTGAAACAGCTAAGCTCTTCGAGCTTTTTTTCCAAGTCGCAGATGACGTGCAGATGTTCATCCACCTCGTCGTTGCGCTGCGCGAGGCGGGCTTTCAGCTCCTCATTAGCCTCCCGCAGGCGTCGGCTGGCGTCCCTCAGCTCTGCGTTCTCAGCCTCGAGTGCTGCGTAGCTATGAAAAGATCGTGCGTTTGCCGAGTTCAGCAGTCTGATTTGATTTTTGGCGGCTAGGAGTTCGGTCTTAAGCGCCTCGAGGCTCTCAGCCTCCGCCCGTGGCAAGTCTGGTGTCTGTCGTACCCCGTTGCAGGTGGCCGTCAGCGATGGAGTAAACGGAATGTCCAACTCAGTGAAAATCGTCTGGGTGGGGAAAAGTCGATAAATGGTAGAGGGCAGCGTGGGGTGTGCGTGGTCCCCAGTAATAGCTCTCGTGGCCCCCCGCGCGAAGGAGCCATCGCGGCTTCTGCAGATGTGGCTAAGCGATGCCGCAGGCGCACTCCACGCACGACAACGCCGCACAGCAACATCTACCCTCCCATCCTCCGACCTAAGCATAAATTCGAGCCTCTTCTGAAAAAAGGCGGACACGTTTCAGTGTGGCAACGGTTTTTGAGAAGAGACGTGGGCGCGTCTTCCTTTTTTCGGTGCGTGTCCGCGAACGGGGCTCAATACATCCACGGGCAAACCGACAAGCCAAAAGCGAGGTGCGCACGCTGAAGAGTACCACAAGGAGGCAGGGAGAAGGCAGTGGAAACGACGGTGAAAAGACGGCGGCGCGCAGGGAAGATAAAATGGATGGAAGGCAGAGAGGGAAAACAGAGAAGAGGGAAAGACACGGGGCCGCAGCTTTACACAGAGACACACTACTGCAGTTACGTCGCAGAGCAGGATGTGTCTGGCTAGCGTTAGTCTGTTCTTCTTCTTATAGGATCGTTCGCACCAAAGTCGCTGAAGCACTTTCGTGCGCTCACTCAAAACAACAGCTAAAGTGTGTCCGCCATGTGTGTCACATCGAGTGTCGCACCATGAGAGCGGCCGATTGTGGAGTAATGGTTGCGTGTAAAAGGGGAAAACAAGTGGAGAGGTGGAAGTCAGTAAACACATGGAGAAGGATGATGTGCGCGGAGAAGAATCAAGGGAAATTGAAAAGTAAGCGGCGTAGGCAAATAGTACCCCCAAAAGGAGGCCGAGAGAAACAGGGGCTGCATACTCTACGCAGGGGTGAGGGTGAGTCACCACCGCGCCACGTGCAAGTTTACACCGCGGCTCTGTGCAATGTTGCAGATCCTCCTCCCCTGCAACTCTGTGTGCATTTAGATTTGTAATTTCCAATCACGTTTCAAAGATGCCTTTACAACACTGATCCACCTGGGACTGCAAGGCACCGCACAGGTCTCCAGAGACTGCGCGGCCTTGTAGCCATGATCTCGGTTTGCTTTCCACCGCACAGTGCACGCGGCCTGATGAGGAGGACCACTTCAGTCCGAGGTAAGAGGCTCTAATATCCACGCTCTGGGGAAGTCAAGCAGCATATTCTCGGGTACGGACGCCGGCCCGTCGTGTCGGTGCACAGGCCTGGGTCGGTGTTGTGCCGAAGAAACTTGTGGTGATGGTCACGTGTGCACCAACTCACTGCAAGTGGTGCCCACGATGCAGCGCATACACGCCTCCACCCACTGCCTCGCTGCTTGCGCTGCGTTGCGGTGGTGTTGTGCGTCACCCGCGACTTTGTAGGCGCTGTATGCAGTGGGATTGCAAGGGGTCGAACGACACCCAGCGGCGTTTCTTGGTGCAGCTCCTTGACAGACCGTCCATACCAACCTGCATTCTGCAAGAGGTGAATTTCACCCTCACATGTCTGTAGGGCATTTCGCCTCGAGGATGTTCAGCGTTTTGGTGTAGCAAAGACAAAGACGCACGGCGGTGGCATCTCCGTGCTCATACAACAGGGCCTCCGTATACGTGTTAGTACCCCTCCCATTTTCAAGGACGAAGTCGAAGCAGTGGCGCTGTGGCGTTGCTGCGACCATTCTCCTACACGGATACACTTCCTCTTCAGCGACATACCTGTGAGTGACCGGGTGTGACACGGAAAGTTCCCGGTAAGATCTCACGTGCCGTCGCACCCTGTCCTTGCGTTATCAAGGTGGACGCCGACTCGTACCGCCCCATGAGGAACAGTAAAGGAGCTTCTCGCTAGGTCTCGACCATTCCGCGCAATCGCGTCGATGATACGTATGTGACGTGCGTAAATGGCAAAGACATCTCGGCACGGCACAGAGCACACGGCGCCACGTAGACGTCGCCGCACGCCACACTGCCGCTTGACCGCTTCGCCTAGGAGTGGGTCACTGTTCATCACAGCACCGGCTGACTGCTGCGCGATCCACATCACTGCCCACTTCAATGAGGAGTATAGCCCGGTACCTACAGTGATGGCTGGCGCCTAGTGATGCACTTTACGAAAGTCAAAGTTCAAACGTTTCCGCGCCCTGAGTGCCAAATTGATCTGCAGTGACTGTGCCCACCTCAGCGGCGAAGATGCGAAGACGCGCGAGCTTTAGAGTGCGGCGCTGATACCGATCACCACGACAACACGAAAACGCACCAGAGAGAGAAGGCGAATCACTCATGCGCCCATGGCTCCCACAACACGAAGACACATACCTTACAACAGAACGTCCCTCACGGATAAGGCAAGGTCATGACTAGACAGAGAGTGGAGAGAACCAGGAAAGCCGCTCTCCTTGGTATAGCCCCTCACAAACCATTCTGGAAGCCAAAACGGGTGCCATCGGAAGCACCTCTCGACATGATACGCTGCTCGTCGTCTGAGTATTGCGCTCTCTCCGATATGTTCGAGGAGGCCCAAACAAAGCAAACTTTAGGTAGGGAAATATTCCTCCAACGGCCTCACCCCCCAGCGACCCTCGATCATCAGTACGCATTCAGGCGATCCGTGCGCCCTCCCTGTGCGTACTGCACGCACCGGTCGTAAGAATGGGCGACTGCCACCTCAATGTGAGAGAGCACGTAAACTTACTTGTGAAGATGCATCAACAGAAGTCAAGGCGACAACCAGAAGTTCTCCTCTTCCGCGCCTCACTGAGGCCCAGCCCCACAGTGGTCCTACCCTTAACGCTGGGTGAGCTCGAGGTGGCACTCCGCGAAGTCCATTGCGTCTCCGCCTCAGGGGTCGATGAAATCCACAGTGAGAATGTCATGGCCCTGCCGGTGCACACCAGGAAAGCATTGCTGAGCCCCTACAACCAGAGCGTCGCCACCGGCGCGGTGCCCTGCAGTGGGGAAAGAGGGTGTCACTGAGCTGCCCTCTCCACCCCGGAACCCGCAGAACTCAGATGATGATACCGCGTTTAACAACCCTGGGACGCTGTCCAGCAACCTGTGCAAGTCACTCGCACGAGTGATTTTACAATAACGATGTGACTGTGCGGAAAGCCAGTTCCAAGCGCAGCTGATTAGCTTCCACTCTCACCGCTGCGCGCTAGACTATTGGGTTTGCTTCTCCACAAAGCAGCCAGGTGCCTCTCCCAGACCTAGAAGCGGGAATTTTGGCCTACGCTCACAAGTTTCACTCGCTAGATCACAGAATAATCACCACGGTCCTGAGGGAGTTCAAGGCAGATCAGCACCTTACTTGCCGGGTGACGGATTTCGTTGATGGCCGTCGCGCCTGCCATCGCCTCCACGAGAGGAAATCAACCATGACCAGGGGTGCATGCGGCGTTCCCCGTAAGTCAGTCTTGGGCCCTCTTCGTGATTGCAGTGGACTCGCTGTGTGTGGAGCTGAGCGAGGCACGCGGATTGCACCACGCCTTCTTGGCTGATGGCGCCACACCCCACACAGCCTCCACAACGATGTCTCGCCACCCACACTGCAATCCTCTCTTTGTAGGGAAGGGCACTCGGGACTGGACCACTTCATGCAGCGGAGTGCTCCTTAAAGCGCAGTACACACCCGTCGGTGCACGGCACCGCAACCAGCTGAGACTCTCCGTTGCGCACACGCACCTGGAAGCGGATCGCCACTCCCGCCTGCTCGGTGTGGACCTCCAGTCAATGCGCGGCACTGGCGAACACGTTGCAGAGGTTATCGGCGCAGTCATGGCCCGACTGGCCACGCTGCGCGCGCATTCTGCTCGCACGAACGGGCGCCGGTGACGGATCTTCTCCTGTATTGCTACATGGCACGGAGCGGATCAAGGCTACTCTGCGGTGCCACCGTGTGGTGGGAGAGTGCTGGCCAGAAGCTGCGGGGGGGCCCTTGAGCGCTTTCACGCCCAAGCAGCTGCAGGCCCAGTGAGTGCGGCAGCATGCGCAGACAGCAGAGGCCTACTCGCGGAGGCGGATCTCGTGCCTCGCGACGCCGTAGTGCTGCTGCCCCACACTCCCCACTTGCACCACTTCCGAACGACACTCGCTGGTCTCTTTGCCCGAAAGCCCCTACGTATGGGCGAGTCTCCCCTTCACCTGATACACCCATGTCTGTCAAAGGCGCGCAGGGGGAGATGGAATGCTCCCGCCGCCGCAGACGCATGGCAGCGACGGAAAGGAAAGACGCGGAGAGAAGGCCCTTCTCCCTCGGGCAACAACATCGCCATGAAGGGCGCCACACACTACAAATACTGCGCGCAACGTGCGCACGGATTGTCTAGCGCAGCTGTTGTGCTTTATCGCATCCACGCAAAGCATGTAGAGGTCCGCTGCGCAAGAGGATTAGTCCAAAAAGGTGCGAATAAAATGCATACCGGTCAGCCCCACAGTGCACGTGTGCAAAATGTGCAGCATCTCTCCCACCCAACAAGATGGCCTGATGAGGCAAAAATTGCCGGACGCATGACGAATAAGCCCCGCATAGCACTATCGAGCCCTCCAGACTCCAATGCGAAGAGACTCCACCTCACATTACGAGATGCTCCGGCTTGCAGCGACGAAGAGCGAGACAGGGCGCTCCGCCAGGGTGCAGAATCTCAAAGTGCCCTGATCTAACAGTGGCCGACCTCCTCCTCTTCCTCTTCCTTGGGCCCATCCGGCATGCACCCAGACCACACCCGTGCTACCCGCACGACAGTCGCCACCGCCTCTGCTGTGGAGCAGCACACTGAACGCGACCCTATTGGATCGAGTCGTGCAGTCCGTGCGTATTCATCTGGTGCCGTCCTCACAGCTCCCGTTCGATGAAAACACAGGAAAAGACAAGACGTCCGCGTGGGATGCATGGCCTAATTCGACGTCTGAGGACTGGTCCTCGAAGACCAGGACTTCGCCCTAGTACAGCAGGGCCGTAGGCAAAGTCTGGTTGAATACGTCTACTTGCTGCCATGTTGACAGCTAACAATGGAGATGAGCCGATCACAAACCTGAAATACCCGCGATAGAGCAGAGAAATTCTTCAGTTGAGTGCCTCCAGTGAGCTCATGGGATTGAGGCAGGGAGGACTAGATGAGCAAACAAAGGGAGGTGTGCTGTTAGCTGCTCCTGCGCAAAATCCATCGCATCGTGCGCGAGCTTCGACTCCACAGTAATGCCAGTGAAAGTGGAAACAAAAATGTAATCATAGCACCCGGGTGGAATGGGAACGTTCTCTCTGTAGAGGGCTGTAATGACGGGCTCACCGCACTCCGCACTGATGCCGTTAGTTGGCTGAAGCACCTGCCCGCGCTTCAAGCACAGCGCCTCCAGCTCTGCTGTAGCAGCAACCGCCTTTTTCCCAGCGCACGTACCTGCCATAACGCTTGAGAGGAGAGGCGAACATACGCCCACAAGGCCCTCCATCTCCTGACATTGGGGCGGCAGAACTCCGCCTGAGCGAACCAGAAGGTGGATGCGCGGCGTGAGGCCAGGGGAGAGATCGCTTGCTGTGTCGCTTTCGTCCATCTCTTCCGCTGGCCACTGCAGGCGCAACATGACTTCTTGTGAAACTGATGTGTCGAGCGGCTTTGCCACTCTCCACCAGCCCTCCTCCATCTCCGGTATCAGCTCCAGACTGCTGTAGGTAGCCGCGGTATCTCGGCGGAAAAACGCTTGCAGCTCGCGGACGGGCATTTTTGACTTCTTGGCGCCGCCGAAGTGAATCCCCAGCACCTCCTGCATTTCACCGATGCGCTGTGCCACTCTCGCTACGACGCATATGTTGAAGGTCTTGGCAGCAGCGCTGCCCTCTCCATGGACTTCGTCGAAATGACAGCAGGCAAACGGCTTGACAACAACAACGGAATCCACTACTTCTCTCAGTCCGCCGCTGTGAGACGTCAACATGGTATATGGAATGGAACCAGGGGCAAAGAAGAAGCTGCCGGCAAAACAGACGTGACGGCAACCCCATTGCTGCGTGTAACTATGCACATCTCCCCACACCTGCCGACAGAGTACGTAGACAAGACTACTCTGAAACTCAGTGCTCCAGCTCCTCACACGCTCAAAGTCGACATTCACAACGAGGACGCGGCTAACCACGCCATGCGCATTGCTGGCGCGCTGTCCTGTGACATCCCACGCTGCAAATCCGACCACCAGCGGCAACTTGCAGAGATGATGTGTAGAAACCGGTATGGAATCCGTAACGGCGGCGCACTGCCGCGACGCCTTAACCAACAATGAGGCCATATTCACGTAGGCAACTGCATGCAGCTGCACGGAGGCACTACGGCTGACAAAGGTGATCCCCCTTGAGCCGGTCGCTCTGAACCCATCAGGGAGCAACTTCAAATGCCTTGCACTGGTGTCTTGCAGGCACCAAACGTCAGTGTTGAGGTCCTCGACGATGCGCTGCACCACAGTCTTCCAATCTTTTACTGCCCCATGAAAGCTCAGCTTGTGTGTGGCTACGTGAAATGGCACAATGGACGGCGGCGCTGCCATTATATTCAGCGGGGGAAAGGAAGGCAAAATGAGTATAATTCCTGCGCGTGTACTCTCTGGTGCAAAAGCGCCGTGAAAGAGAAAAATGGAGCGACACCCGGAGCCCCAGGAGAACGACCAACACACCGAGAGGGGAAAAGTGCTGGTGGAGGGGACTGGTGGCTCACGAGGAGCCCTAGGAAATCCTGCACAGGGGTGATCAAAAGAGAATATGCAAGGACAAGGGAACAAGGTAAAGTGGTGGCACCAGAGTTGTTGAAAATGGGAATTATCAGGCGAGAAAAGAGAAAAACATCGCGAGGCCAGCAACTCTAGAGTGGTGACTCTCTTCACAATACTTCGTCACGGCGCATTGCAGGAGATGAGCTTGAGATTTACGCTCCACTCCAGCCTCGGTTCTGGGGCTGCGCGTCTGCGCGTTTCCTTGTATCCCTTTCTGCAGCTGTTTCTTCCACTGAAATGCGGACATCTGAAGCTTGTTCACGTGCCCTGCCCTGCCATGTTATGTCAGTCGATGTAGGGCACTGTATTGCTTGCGGGCAGGATGGGTACAGCACAGAAAAAAGTGTGCAGCCTCATCGCATATGAGCCTACAGATGTGATACGCTTCGGTTGAGGTTCGTGCCAAGTAGTCGCAAGGGCGTGAGCAGCACACACAGTCGTTTACTTGCCTACAGCACGATGCAAGAAAATGAGAGAGTGAAATGCACAGATGAGTATCCTCCCCTCCCCTCAATCCCAGAGCGGTAGAGCTGGTGGGATCGCAGAACCTGTGTGGGTGCGTGAGCCAGCTGTGTGTAAAGTTCTCTCGTTTCGCTGACATTATTGTCGTGAGAGACGAGATCGACGCTCCGGTGAATACGTCCACCGAGTCAATCGAAAATAAGGAAACGCACTAGAGTACAGTGCATTTGCGATGCTTTCGGCTTTTAGCACCACCGGTGCCCCTTTCTTCTGGCATCCCATCAGACCCTGACACCCTGCAGGAGCGACTCGCTGAGCGAGTTGCGAGATCACCTGCGTGTTCAACCCTGTACTGGCAGCGGCGACGTCCTCTGGGGAATCGCCAGGGACGAGTACCATGCAACCACGCATGGGGCCTACTAGTCGCTGGAATACGTCCTCCGCCCTGTGGTGCTCCTTGACGGCAGTAACTTCCAGAAGAGGGGCCCCAATTGGGGCTGCGAGATGCACGCCCTTCCCTGGGCAGAGGACCCGCTGGGCCGCCTGATCGACGTTGTTTGCCGCCACAACGGATCGTATCGGCCGACTGACGCGGGTTTGTTTAAGGCTCCGGTAGGCACCACGAATATGATGAAAGCTCTCAATATTCGTGATGGTGTACATCAAAATGTGCTCTTGTCGCTTCCTCAAGTACTGACCTCGCATCGCCTCGACCGCATCGTGCCCTGCAATGTCCGCAACTGTCAGGACCACTGGCTGACCGTCCACTGGCGTTACTCTGTAGCCACTACATACAATGGTGGCATCGAGCTGGTCAATCAAGTGACCCTGGAGATACTGAGCAGTGACACAGCCTTTGCTGGCACTACCGCCAAGCGCCACTACCGGAACAGTAGCCAAGTGTGTGCCTGATTCTCGTTAACGAACGCCAAAAAGCGATGTAAAGAATGGAGCGGGAGCGGGGGTCAAGAGAAAAGCAAGGAGGTAGGGGTGGTGAGGGAGACCAACGCGGTACAGGACGGCGTCACTTTCTTTGCACTGTGGCGGTACATTCGACCACCAGGGTGGGCTCAACTCTGTGAGCCTTCAGTGATGGGTGCTTCGTTCATATATTCCCCCTTCACCACCCATGTTGATGTGCAGTGCAAACTGTGATGATCACATACAGGCACCACTAGATTCGCCTCTGCTTTGCCTTCCGCAGTCCTTACGCTACCCTGACGGCAGGAAACACATCAGCATGGTATCGCACAGCCCTGCAGCCCACTCTGTGAGAGTGGGCCAGGTAGCCTCGTCTCCCCATAGCCCTACCAAGGTCGAGCCACTTCTCGTGTTCACAGGCACCAGTGCCGACCTTGTAGGGAGGCCAGGGTAATGTACCGCTCCTGGTGCCGGACATTAGGACGTGAACAGCCTTGCGTCGGGGCGACCTGCGACAGTACAGAGACCTTTGTACCACCCATGTGATGAGCAGAGAGTCAGGGCGACTCGAGCGTGTCTCGACCGGCATGGTGGGAGCGGCTGTAAAGCGAGCCTCAAAACGTGTTGGATAGGGTTCGTGCAAGGGTCAATGTTCTGCTGACTGAGTCGGCGCACTGCTGTAACGCGCGTGTACCTAATGACTCTGCTTCGCACCAGTCGATGGGCGCGTGACAAACCAGAGCAAAAGTGGAGTTTGAATTCATATTGTATGACAGTAAACAAGCACCTTGAGAAAGCAAAATAGAATCCTGCAGATTGTGGGCGGTGGAGGTCAGAGCAGCGGCTCCTTTTTGAGCCTCCGCGCGACACACTAAAGGTGCAGCTGTTGAGTGATAAAAAAGACGAGACGAGGTGTTGCACAAGGACAACGCCTCGATAGAAAAAAAAATAAGATGACGGAAATAGAAAAGCAGCCGCCTCTGCTAAGATCCCTGCGTACTTGCTCTCGCAACGCACAGGCACACAAAAGTGCGTGGGGCCTTCGTTCTTCTCTAGCTCCCTCATTCCCCAATCTCCAGCTTAGATGAGTTTTATAACAGTATCGTTGATAACGCTGTACGAAGCCAGCAAGGAGGGGGTGGGGCATAGCTGTTGAAGGAACAAAAGGGAGGTAGCACGTCCACGCAGCAGCGGCGGCGAGCAGCACATAGAAAGAAAGAAAGAAAAAGAAAGCCTTGCCATCACGCAACAAGACCAGTGACTTGCTCTTCTCAGCTAAAGCGGCTGCATATTGAGCTTGCAAGTTCGTTTCTCTGGCCGGTTAACCAACTGAGGTCGCTAATCTGACTGCATGCGGTCAAGGCATATACACCATCTAGCGTGGCGCTTTGGTGAGCTTGTAAAACACGTACGCTGACGGCACTGCCAATATATTCACCACCATACACACGATCAACGGCACGGCGATGCATATCGCGCCATCGCAGGTGCCATCATTCCTGTGCCCCTGCTTTGCCCCGTAATGATCGTAGATGGGGCCGAAGAGCGCCATATTGAAGATGAAGGGTGAAATCATGCCGGCCGTGTACAGAAAACTGTAGTGCTTGCCGCTGTTCGAGGAGAAGATGGACGTGGCAATGAGCACCGTACACCCCCACGAGAAACCCACGGCAAGGCCAACCACAAAAAATGGCACAAACAGGAAACGTGCTGGGCAGATGAGGAACAGCGGTAGTCCAATGATGTTTAGGATCGGGGCGACCAAGAGCATCAAGGACTCGCTGACTTGCCGACGTGCCAACTGCGGGTACAGAGCGCCGACAAGGATACGACCCAGTGCACTCGCCACGCCGTAGATAGACACAAAAACACTGTTGATAGTGAGAGAGAAAGACCCGTGTGACATTGCTTGGTAGATATGGCTGCTGTTCGTCGACACCACCGTCATTGCACTCCACGCCCCAAAGCAGACGAACCACAGCAACCACAGTTCAATGTGCTTTACGTTTTCCCACAAGGATTTATCGTTTAGCACAGTATATCCCTCCTGGGTGTCGCCACACGGGACGCCAAGTTCCGCCTGTGGTAACGTGGGCACGTCTTTGTAACACATCTCTGGGCTCGTTAGCTCATCCTTCCGCAGAACAGTAAGCTCTACCTCAGCCGGCAATATGGCACATCTGCTGAGATCATCTCCGTCACCGGACCTTCGACCGTCCTCGTTGTCCATTGAGGCGCCGATGCTCATCTTATCTGCAGCCTTCGAGGAGGAACCTATGGAAGGCCCAAAAGCTGACAGCCTGTCATTGGCGTCACCCATGCCCTCTTCGCCCGCACCACGGCGTCGGTTCACTTCGTAGTTCGGTGTGGTGAAGATCATGGAAATGAAGGAGGCGGTGAGGCAAATCGTGATAACGCCAATACAAACACGCACTGCAGTACTCAAGGGATTGACGTAGTTTTCTACGAGCGAGGTGAGCAAGACAAAGGTGACGCTGCAGCAGAGGATGCCGGTGCCGATGTTGAAGGGGAACGCAAACATGCGCGGTTCGCCGCCGCCGCGAGCGATAGTGTCGGCGTCCTCGACGTTGATACCAACGCATTCCGTGTCAGGCGTAGGAAAATGCACATACAAAATGCCTAACAGCCCTGCAAAGGTGGAGTAAAGCAACAGAAAAATGAAGAAGGGTGCAAGGCTTTCAGAGGCCTTTTCAAAGAAGGCGACGTAGAGCTGCGCTACTAGGGAGCTCCCAAGGCCCATGAAGGTCTTCTGAATCAGAATCACACGCCCTTTGTAGCAGGAAAAAGACTTGAGGTTGGTGAGTACGCTCCCTGTTTCGTAGAAGCTTGCGGAGAACTGTGATAAACCGAAGAAGATCGCCATGACAACCGGGCTGTGGGTAAGCACATTGGTGAAAATCAAGTACATCCCTGCCCACCCCGTCGTATTGAGCAATGTCCCGACGAGCAAGGTGGCAGTTGGACCTTTGTAGTCATACAAGAAGCCAGTCGGCATAGAAAAGTAGCTCAGGAAAACGCCGACAGTAGAGACGGCGTCGATCTGAAACTGGCTGTACCTGAACCCCTCGCCCTTCAAGTAGGGACTGAGGATAGCGAAGGAGAAACAGGCGCCATTGTTCACACAGATGAGAATGCCGATGCAAAACTGGCAGAACCACGCCTTCTCCAAGGTGTACTCAAAGAGACCGACACGGTAGGTACGGCCCGGGAGAAGGCCAGTCTCGTCGTTTGCCATGAGTGTTGCAGAATGTACCGCGGGTGCTGAAGGGTGAGAGTGGGAGAACGCAACAAGACGCTAGAGAAATCGCGTCCGAGGGGGGCTGTACGAGAAGTCAACACCGAGTGAGACGATGTTGCTGTTGGTGGCGCGGAGGGTGTTCAGAAAAGAACAAGAGAGGAATGGTCAAGACGACGACATTGGATTGTTTGGGTCCTGTCTTCTGGTTAGACAAGCGAAGTAGCTCACATGATGCCTTGATCCCAACGACGGGGAAACAGAGATGGCTGAGGGTGGAGTACTCTGGTCATGCAACCGCCCAAAAAAGGCTTCATTCAGGATATTAGGTCACTCAGGTCGTTGCGTCAAAATGGACCAGATGTAGCGAGGAGAAGGAAAAGAAAAAAATAGGACGCTGAGTGGAAGTGGAGACGAGGCATCTCTCTGACTGGTGAGCCCTCCACGTGTAAATTGTCACTTCCACCTGCTTTTCTGTCGTCCCAGCGACGTCCGCGAGCACCGCTGTACCCCTTTTATATATTTCCTGTACTTATCCTCACTGTAGGACAGAGACTGCGTACAGTCAAAACGACGGTGGTTCGGTGCAGCAACACGTGCACATGCAGACACGCCCAGGGGTTACCGACTACACACACTACATCGTGAAACAAACGGGAAAAAAAAAACATCGAGAAGCCACCACAGAAGGTGGTAGTCGTACTTTACATTTGGCGCTGAGATACGGTGTGGAGACGGTGCAGCGGGTGACGACAGCGGAACACGCGCACGCAGACTTCTGCTGCGAATGGAAGGGAAGAGGAGGGGAGGAGGGAGACAGGGGAGCCACAGGAAAAACGCCTGCCCTCTTCTTTTGCTGCTTTCGCGAGGCCAACGCACAAAAGGAAAAAAAAAAACGAAAAGAAAAATGCTTCACGAGATGGGGGAGGAGGCCCAAACCAGCTGCGCCAGGCTCCAATCGTGACCGCGTAACACAAAACTACGCGGTACACATGTCCAGAGCCACGTCTGAGACAGAGAGTGTGCTCGCCTCATTTGGCTGCCCTGCGTTGCGTGCCGGCATGCGTGGATGTTGAACTACCGGCTTGTGATACGCCCAGCCAACACACATTATGCCGTCACCTAGCTGCGCTGTGTGTGCCTCGTCAGTTGTGCACCATCGCACGTTTATCTCTATTGCACCACCTTCGTGCACGACGCTGAGTTGGGAGTCCACCACGCCGTAAGGCTGGCCACTACACAGCTCAACCTGCACCTCTGTTGTGATACCAGGCGCGACGAACTGATGTGGATAGTATACGGACAGGAAAGGCCGCATCACCGCCCCCACGCGAACACGGTAGCGACATGGGACCGTCGAGATGTTGATCAATCTCACTGTCGCCAAGTACCTGCGCTCAGGAAGCACCTTGCCAAAGTTCACTTGTCTCGGCTGCGCCTCCAGCAGTGGAGTGTGGAATCGTGAAGAGGCGTTGGTGCCGGTGAGCTCGCCCACCGCAGGGTAATACGAGCGCATCAAAGGCAATCTCGACGGCGGCGAAGAGAACGTCTTCTTCGGCGCCGCTACTGGTATTGTCGGTGACGATGCCACTGCAGCGCTGGACGTGGCAACATCGGCTGACGGACTCGCTGTGTGAGCTCGTACTGTCGGTATAATGCTCACATCCTCTGTTGTCGAGTTGTTCAGAGCGAACTGCACCGCCTGCGGGCAAAGCGAAGACGACCAGTAGTTCAGCGAGCCACCGCGCCGGTCTGATGTGGCAGGCAACCGGCTCACAAGGTGAGAGTCCGTGGGTCTCGCTAGTGGCGCCTGCTCATCTCCTTGCGTCACGGTCGAGGAAAGTGGGGCAGCGTCCAATGGCTCAGCTGTCTGGGCCACTGCTACCTTGGCTGCAGTGTTGTCCTCTTCGCCATCGGCGGCAGCGGTGCCCCACACGACACTAGTCGGCGTGAGACTACCGGCACTACACCAAGCCGGTGCCGAGGAAGCCTCACGAGAAGGCAGCAGCAGCACGCAATCCTGCACCACAGAGGTCTCTGCCGGTGCGTTCTCTGTTCCCGCTGCAGTGAGAGGCGCGAAGTTCTGTCCTGCACGCGAAGCACCAATGAGTCTGAAGGCGCGCTCCTCCGGCGCGCCCTCCCGGGGGGCCCCCTTTGATGGTGTTGAGGAGTAGTGAGGGACCCAGTTGCTGCTGTGTTGTTGCCACCACGACGTCCATTCCATCCATGATGCAGCATCCAGTACCACGAATTGCGTGCCGTTTTCTTGCAGTGCAATACAGCGTACCTGCAGCGGCGCATGTACAGCAGGATGCGGGAGAGCCAGCCCGCTGTAGGGAGAGGCGGCAGTACTGGCGGACATGCGTGAAGGTTCCCTGAGGGGGAGCAGTGGCGCGACTTGCAGGTGAAGGGGGACAGCGTGCTCTACGGTTGGCACCGTTGCCAACTTGTCGTCCTCCCCAGTGACGATGCGGCGAAAACTGGGGCTTGCATACTCCGGCACCACTACCGCCTCCGCCATCTTCTTTGATCTCCGGTAGTGCTGCGGCAGCACCAACTGACGATTTTGCGGCGCCCCACCGCTCTCTACCTCCTCATAGCACCGACCGAACGGCGAGACGCGGTACACGTGGTCCGTACCCACACGTCCGTAGACGCCACCGTAGGCACAATCCACGGCAAAAACGCCGGTGCGGCTGCCCTGCTCCTCGTGCGCGGTGGGCAAATCGTAGCCTTGCGGGAGGACAACGATGCTGCCGCTGTTCATTGCCACATCAGCGGCCACCCGCATGCCCTCTGCCTCTCCGTCCCTCACGAAGAGAGAGAAGGAGTTTGTGCGCGGTAGGTAGGCAAACCGGGAGCATTCGTTTTCATCAATCGCTACAGCAATTTCATGAGCCGTGGCATCGCAGTACACTGTTGGAACCCCCGCAAACCTCCATGACCACTTGTCACCCTTCTCTCCCTGTTCCACTGATACGCCCTCGCCAAAGCGGACGCAACAAACGCGGCCTCGGCTGGAGGGGGTGGAACTCGCTTGCTCAACGTCGTCGGTACCGTCAGGCTCTACCATCTCCAACTGCACTCCGTCTTCCCGTGCAATTGCAGTCACTGCCGGCGCAGTGACTGTAGTTACGCGCCCCCGCTGCAGCTTATGCACGACACGTCCGCTTTCGCTGCCCTCGTAGAGGATAAAGCGACCGTCGGGGAAAACGAGCAGCTGACACTCACCAGAGACCGTAAGATATGTGCCATCCGTATAGAGGAGCAGGCGCACGCCGCACGCGAGATCGGGTGAGTGCACCTCCACCACGCCGTCAAGATAGACGCGAATCCCTTGCAGATGTGTCAGGGCTGTCGCGCTCAGCCTGTCATTGTTCCACATGTGCACAAAGAGGAGTCTGCGCCGCGTAAGGTGCACACTGTGTTGGCTGGGTGTCAGGCACCGGAAGTAGACCCCTGGAACCCCGGCCTTCGACACCGTAGTCGTCATGACGCAGTCGTGCAGAGGGAAGCAGACGTGTACCCGCATGATTGTCCGCACTGCGGCGCTCTCCCTATCGCCGTCCTGAGGGTGCGGCGAAGGCGGAGGTGGTGGTAGCGCCGCCAGCAGGGTCTCGGTGATTTGCTCCAAAGTGAGCTGAGTCGCAGGTGTCGCCTTGTCACGCGACTTTGGGGCCTTTCCGACACGTCTGAACTGGGCCTCGTATTGAGCGAGAGCAGCGTCCTTGGCGGCTGCGACGACTGCAGTGTAGGCAGCCTGAGCAAAGGCCTGTGTGTTGTCGGCGACCACCTCCGTCATGACACGAAGCTGGTGTCCTACTGACAAAAACCCAAGGACTGCCGATGCGACGAGCGGCTCTGGCAGTGGCGTGTTTCCGCGTGAGTCTGTGGCAGTGACTTTCGTGGTGCCATCATGGGCCAACGACGGACACTCCAGCATGAACCCGGCTTGAAGGTGAATGCGAGCGTCAATGATAGCGCATCGCACCTGTGCACTATTCGCAGCGGTTCGCGCCACCTCAACGACAGTGCCGTCGACAGCACGCATCCACTGCGTCTCTGTGACTACAGCGCGGCATGGCGTAGCGCAACCCAACAGCTCTTGCACAGGAGGCCGAGCGTGGGAGAGTCGCACCTGTTCCAGCACACGCCGTCGGCGCAAGTGCTGTCCCACGATACCTACATGGTCCACTGTTGGGCGCGGAGGGGGCAGCTCACGGATGACTGGGGGTTCCAGCTCAGTGGCCGCATCCTCCGCAGCGCTATTAGTCTCGCCGCGACTCGAGTCTGACGCCGTCTCCTCAGACAACGAGTCTGACTCGTCATCCTCCTCTGTGTCGTCGCTGAGGGACGACGGTGCGTAGTGACGCCCCTCCGATGCAAGGAAATCCTCCTCACGAAAGAAGCGGGGAAAGGTGGTGGGGCAGTCGAGGAGGTGCGCAGTGTGTTGGGTGCGCGGTGCGCCGCTGGTGCCGGGGTGCCGGTGCAGACAGTACAGAGCGGTTCTCTCCCAGGTTCGCAGAGCAGTGTGCCACCCATGTTGGTCGCGCGCCACGAGCGCGTCGTACATCCAGTGTAACGCGTCTCCATCTCCGCTTGTCGTGACGAGTGCTGTAGAGACGCTCGGCAACACAGCTGATCCGACTTCTGCCGTGACGGTGTGAGCGAGAGCTTCCTCAACGGAGTCAGCAGGGATGGCGGGGGCCGCTAGGGCGCAGATGGGCGTTGCACCGCAGATCGCAGCCCCCTTGTCCCGGTAGCCCACTGTGATACTGTCCTTTGGAGGACGCAAAGACGCACCAGAGGACACCGCGACTGCCACGCGACACTTGGCCCACGCGTCCGCGGTGTCCTCGCCAAGTTGCGCTGCAGACGTGTCGGCGGAGGTGCGCAGCGTGGATGAGCCGTGCGACGAGGTGACTTGACACATGCACCCCTGAAGGCACGCCTGCACCGCCTCCCCCGCGGCAAGAGCGCTGTCAGTACTCCTATGAGAGACGCTACCAATCCAGCGCTGCATGTACGCTCTGTACTCAAACTGTTCTGCGGCGACTTGAGCCATGGTGCAGGGGTGCGGCGCCGTGGTGGGGGGTTCAGCTGAGGTCGACAATGGAATGCTGCCCTCACGCCCGCCAGGGGAGGTGTTCTTGCCTCTGCTGGGGCGTTGCTCTGCTGCCGCTGCAGCAGGCATGGAATCCTCAACGATCACTGCAGACAGCGCCGCTTCGGAGTCGAGTAAAGGTGTGTAGTCGGGCACCGGCACAAGAAAGCGTTTAGCTCGCCAGGCGTCGTACCGCACCCAGGAGGAGAAGATGCGCAGCAGAAGCGCTTCTAGAGTAGACAAAAACTGCGCCGCCGGGACGGAAGGACGAAAGACAGCCGGGGATTGCGGGCTGGCGCCTGCGCCGTTCGCGCCCTCCGTCGGATACGACACATGTTGCAGGAGAACGTCCTGAAAGGCGCTGCCGTGTGGTTGTGCAAGGGCAGCTCGGCCAAGAGCTCCCAGAACATCTTCCGCACTACCGCCAGGCGTAGCAGAGAGGTTTTGCTGTTTGCCTGCGGAAGAAAGCGAGGAGACAGCTGCACCCGTCCGTGGGCCACGCCCCTTCACTCGGTCATTCGGGGCGTTTGTCCCTGTGCTGACACTGCTGCTGTTGTGTCTACCGGCGGCAGAGGCGGAGACCAACTCGCGCACACTGCACTGCGATTCCAGCAGCACTACTGCCGCCAAGCTGTCCACGTTTTCTGCCAGTCGGGCTACGGCAGTGGACGAGAGAGGAACGTTCACCACACACACGGCCGGTGGAAGACGTCCACCGGATCTGAAGTGGCTATCGCTGCTCTCGACAGATGCGTCATCGTCATCCTCCGAATCGAAACCGTCCTGCAGCTCTGCCTCTGCGACAGCCAGCGCCTCTTCAGCTGACAGGCCGTCCTCAATGTAGTCTGCCTGAAGGGCGGACAGTTGTGTTATCTTCGCCTGCAGCGCCGCCTGCTCTGCCTCTCGGCGTGTTGCGGCAATCTTGGCTAGTGCGCTCTGCACGAGCGCGCTAATGCGGTCTTGCGGCGGGGATGCCCCAGAGTGTAATGCGGCGTCAGTCGCTGAAGTTTTCTTAGCTTCGTTCGGCGTCTCCATCGGGTTAGCGAGGGTGGAGAGGTCCACGACATAGTAGTCACCCTTTCTGAAGCGGGGCTGGAGAAGATGGGCGACGGTTGGCGCGTCGAGGTTGTTTGGAGTGTGCGAGTTGAGGAGAAAGACGATTGGGCGAAAATGCTTTTCCGATGGGACCTCATCGCTACTGGACGCAGCTGCATCCATCGCCCCCGCCTTTGCTAAGTCGCTCAGCCCCTCTGCTGTCGACCTGGTGGACATGCCGCCGCCTGTCGCGCTGTGCGCTGTGATTTGACGTCGAGGTCGGTTTGCGTGACAAGCGAAGTAGCGATGCCCAACTTTCCAAGCAAGAAGGGGGTGAAAAATACGACGACTCGCAAAGTCTGAGGCTAAGAAACCGGGTAAGTACCGGGAAAGGGTAGGAAACACTCTGACCTGCAGACGCACGCGTGTACGAATGTGTGCTTCCGCTCCTCCTGAGGCGTGGGAGGCACCAAGCTTGAATAGCTGGTGGGTTGGGTCCTTATTTTTCCCCAACTCTTTTTCAGATTGAAGGATGGCGCCTGTGGTGGTGGTGTGGAGGGGGGGGCTACGGAGCAAAGGTCGCTCCAAAACAACCAGTTAAAAACAGCGGTGAGCCACAGCGACGGAAGAAAGCAGCAGAGAATGAAAAGAGGTGCGTATCAAGTTGCACCCAGACGTACGGGCGCACGTTACTTCAGCTCCATCGATCCAAGACCAGGGGCGTGTTCAAATTTCCCAGAGTAATTTGGCGGCACCCTCAGGAGAGGGGAGCATGCAACTCGTGATTCTGTTAGCTGCGCTCGACTCCCTTGAGCAACCATTATCTTTCATGGGCTGAGTGGACTGTCAAGCGGAGCCGAGGAGGAGACAAAGTGTGGGAGTTCAGCCAGCCACACATACCGTGGCAGGCAAGACTTGGACGATCGACCAGAATAGAGAAGGACTACGAAGACAAGTAAGCGCAACAAAGGGTTATCACATCGTAGAATACAGAAGAGAGAAATTGGCCCTCCCAGTCACGTCTTTTTATCAACGGAATGCGGCTTGCCTCAAGATAAACCAAGAGAAAGGCAACAAGCAAGGAAGATAAGTGAATAAACAGAGGGGGAGGGGATAAAGGTGCTGTGCTTGCTGCCCTTTCTCCCTCCTGAATGACACCTCTTCCGCTCCGTCAAGGCACCGATAGGGTGTAGGTGCATACGCGCCTACTCAGCTTCTGAAAGTGACGCATCTTCATCGGTGCTATGCTGCCTCGGGCAATTTCTCACAGCGCCGTGAGCGACAAACATCGACCACGTTGGACGTGACCTGCCAGTGAGGCTGTTGAGTCTATAGCTCTCCTTCAAAAGAGGAGACGGTAGAGGTGAGAAAAAGAAGCGTTGCCGCCATTCCAGCCGCCGCGTAGGCTACATTGTGTGTGCGGGCGCGCACCAGAATGTATGTCATCAGAGGGACGCTGATGTAGCGCACTGGGTACTTGTGCCCCGTGAAACGTGCCGCTGTGCAGATGCGCAGCGGAGCCGCAAACATCTTCACCAGCAGCGTCGTGTGATCGAGCAGCGTCGTGACCTTCGGTGCGTCACCGGAGGCGCCTCCAAACGCATCCTCAACGGCCCTCGCGGCGAGCGAGGTGAGGACGCCGCCGGGAAGGTCCACCAAAACCAGCGATGCAGGATAAAAGACGATGGGCCCGTGATCAGCAGCGTATGGAACGACAGAGCAGCCTACCAGCATTACTAGTGCAGCAATGATCGTCAACCTTTCCTCTCCGTTACCGGCCAGTAGCACGTTCGGTTTCCACTGCTGTACCATACGCTTTGCCACCTCCACGACATGTGGCATCAGAATCACTTGAAGCACCAGATGAAAACACAACTGTGCACCCGTGAAGAAGTACGGCAGGCCGTAGGCGGGCCCCGCAAGGGGGTACATCACCTGATTCACCGAAGCAGCCAATATCACGGCTATGAGAGCCGCCATGGCACTGTACACAACTGTCGGCGCTCGGGTCAGACAGGGGAGCCACTGAACGTACTCCTGACTGGCTCGCGCGGTCACCACGACGGTGCGACTGCCAAACAGGAAGCGTGTGAGCACCAGTGCCGCAGAGAGCGCTTCTACCCCGATGAACAGGCGTGCCACATGTACTGCATTCTGCATGGCATCACCTGCAATTCCGCTAAGCACCATGCCAGCCATCATACCGTACCGGGCAGCTGCTCTAACATCAGTGGTCGACATGTGCAGCGCGCTCGCGGTAGCGCCAAAGAGTATCTTGTTGTGTCGGAAGACGCCGTTCAAAAAATTAGAGGCAAAAAAGAGCGACAGTGAGCGCTGCGACAGACTTAGCGCTACGATAGCCGTGCTGACAGTGGTGCACATTAGCGTGAAGAAGAGTAGCGCGGAAGCACTCACGTGCAGCGTGAGTTGCTCAGCCACAAGTGTTGTGATGAGCTGCGGAACCATAAAGCACAGCTGGTAGGCAGCAAGGTGGACACCAGAGGGGAATGGCACATGCGCGGCCTGCGCCACCACCATTGGCACACCTGACACACACACCACGCCGTCGAGGAAGGAGGCCGCAATGATGAGCAACTTGTCAGCCGCCGGCGGTGAAGCAGCAGCTTGCGCTTTCAGAGCAGCACTAGTGCCTTTGGTTGGCATTCTATCTCAATGCAAAAATCTTGCCTGCTTCTACCAGACGTAGGATAGGGAGGGGTGAGCAACGGTATCCTACTCTTGTGCTCTCACAGGAACGGCTCTGCACCAGTGATTCCTACAGAGAGCCGCAAGTAAGATGTAGGTTTTTCAAAATCGCATCCATGCAAACCGTGAAGATTGATGAGCCTAAAGGATGTTTGGCTCCACGGGAGGGGTGAAAAGCAAGGGAAGAGAGAGAAGGCAGGAGTAGAGTTTACTTCTTAATAACGGCGGCTGGCACTACAACGCACCCGAGGGAGAGAGAGATATCATTAGCAACTCAGTTACATGCGGGCGAGTGCTCTGTTGCCGTTACACTCGCTGGTGTCGTCCGCCTTCCCTGTCGCTTACCGGGAAAGAAAGAGCCTACGTGTCATGCCAGTTGCTCAGAAGGGATGCAGAATTGGCCTTCGAGAACGCTCCTTTTCTATGTCTCCTCTTCGAGTGTGTTGGCGCCCGCGAATCTTCGCGGAACAGACGGTGCACTCTTTTCTGCATGTTGGGTGGTGATGAACTCGGCACTCAGTTCTCCACCGCTCCCCCTAAGGCATAAGAGAAACGAAAAGGCCTGGTGGATGAAATGTACATAACTGCAGTCCCCATCTCCGGGGGGGAAGACAAAGAAAAAGCGATCAGAGAGAAGTGTCACCGCTCAAGCACACTCCCACAGTGTAGCCGAGCTGCCTTCTTCACTGCTGTGGTGACAAGAGTATGGCGCGCACGAGCATTCTGCCCAATGGGAGTTCCAGTCTCTTTCTCTCCTTTCACACCGGAAGCACTTTCTTCTTGAGGATCTTCTCTGCCTGGGACAAGGCGAAGACGACGGCGTCGTCGTCCTCGACGATTCGCATCAACTCCGAAATGCGTGGCAGACATGCCCGCAACGTGAGGCGCGCGGTTGGCCACTCTGCCAAGTTGTAAATGAGCCGCAGCATGTGGGTGAGGACGTCGCGCTCATCTTCGCTGGCCATCTCGCGAACAAGCTGCTCCGGGTAGCCCACTTCTGTGGCCTGTATCTTCGCCGCCTCCAGCACAGTGATTTGGGCAGCAGCACTATACACAGCGACTCGCAGGGTCAAGTTAGGGTTGGGCAGATGTGGGAAAAGGATGGCAAGTGTGCCACAGGCCACGGCATCGCGCCTCCCTTGTGCGTACTCGGCAATCAAAGAAGCGACCTCAGCCGCCTCTGCGACAAGCGCTAACGCATCGGTGTTGGCGATTGCCTCAGTGAGCGCTACCACACCGCCGAGCTTGAGGAACTCCACGTGCGCCTCCTTGACCTGAAAAACCTGCCGCATCGCAGAGCAGGCCAAAGTCTGCGCGGAGATGTTTGTCGATTGAGTGAGGCCAATCAGCACAGAAATGAGCCCCCCTTGCACCAACGCAGCAGTCACCGCGAATGAGTTTTGCCACATATGGCACGCCAAAACAACCCGAAGACCCGCAACAACCACTTCATCCCTCTCATCCCGCAGAGAAGCGAGAATAGCTCCAAGATGTGGCAGCGGCGACGTCTGCTTCCCTGCAGATAGGGAAAAGGGTGCGTCTTCGGTGAAATCTCCTTTGAGCAACAGACGTTGAGTCTGGAGCTCGCGCACGAGTAGCTCTAGTGCCATTCCAGCCCGCTCACGCAAGGCGGTACTTTCGTCCTTCTCAAGGGTCGAGAGAAGGATGGGCAGCATGTCATACGCGAGGCTTTGCACGCAGTGCTCACGCTTCTCCTTGTAGAGCTCCACGAGATGCTCCACCGCCTGCAGGCGCACATCGATGCGCTCGTCAAGCAGCCACCGGCGGATCTTGACGTATAGAAACTCACCGTAGGCTTTGCTGAAGGCAGTGGGGCTCATGTACGGGACATCAGGCCGCACTGCATGGAGCTGAATACAGTGCTGATGCGCGCTGTATGGACTATCATGGCGCACCGGTGATTTGTTGGGTGCGAGGCCCTGATGCCGACGAATAACGCTCCACATGAAGTGAGAGAAACAAGGTGCAACTCAAAGTTGCTTTGCTGGTGATCCACTAGGGCAACAGGGAAAGTGTAATAATGGCACAGAGCGTCGTCCTTCTCTCGCTCAAATCTTTTTGCTACCCTTCCTCTTCTTGTGCGTGATGTCGTCTCGTTTCCCCGGGAGGGATGTGCGTACGGCAGGAAGCAAAGCCGAGGAGGAGTCGAGGCGCAGCCAAGCTTCAGATGGACCAAACAGAGATGTAGAGACACGAAACAAGCGAACACAATGTGTAGGCACACCGCAATGCACTCCTCAGCACCGCAAACAAGAGGGATAGTGAAAGAGAGATCCCGTGTGTTGAAGTGTAGTAGCCCCTGTACCTCTCTGGGCGGCGCGTCTCTGTCGGCACTTTCCTCCACAAACAGAGGCTCTGCCAAATGTGTGAGTTTGTCAGTGTGGCACTCTGACTTCCGGCCCGCGGTGTCATACGCACAGAGGAGGTTCTGGGGAAAGATGAACGAGACGAAACAGATGACCTCCAATACTCTCGCACGCAAAGCTGCACTGCGGCTGCGACTCATGTGTGCAGGAACGCTGGTCTCATGTAGCAGCATACAACGACGAGCATCAGAGGCAGCATTCGTCAGGGTGCGCAGAACGCCGTTGCCTCTTTATCGGTGTTCGTTTTGGCGCTCAGCTCTTCTTCCATCCGATGAGTAAACGCGTCTTGCGCTGCAGCGGTGTCGCTCGTCAGCCGCTGGCACAACTGCAATGCGCTTACTCAATAACAAATGCTGTTAGGGGAATGAGAGAGGCAGGAGCAGCAATGGTCCACCTCAACGTGTCATTATTCACCACGAAATCGAGCATGAAGTGCATCCTCGCGAATCGTACAAAAACAAAAACATTTTCGCATAATCAGCAAACACACATCACACACCAGTGCCACTCACCTGCGGTGTGTCCCTGTGGCGCGCCGCCTGTGCCGCCAGTTTCCGCAGCTCCGCCTTCCGTGCCTCCCTCGCCAGCTGCCGCTCCATCTCACACGTCTCTGCGTAGGTAAGAAAGAAGCCGAAAGGCACGCCCTGCAGGATGCGCTGGATCTCGGCCTCGCTAAGTGCCCCTTCGTACATACGACGCACTGTCGCCTCAACATCGACGCGCTGGTCCTTGTATTTTAGTCCCATCTCCTTCGCAACGTCGGTGAACTGAGGGGTAGACTCGGTCAAGAGTGCTGCCTCATTCTCTCGCTTGAGCGTTTCGATCAACGTGGGAGACACAAGGTGAGCATTGACGTTGGCATTTACTGCCTGAACTGTCCGCCGCCGCTCCAGCTCTTTGGTGAACAGTTCGCTGCGGCGACGGATGCCTTCGCCGCCGTCACGAAGTCTCGCAAGAAGTGTGGGTTGGGAAATGAGCCGACTGCATCGCTCCAGGTTGACTCGGATTTCGGCGGTGCTCAGCTCACGTACTTCCGCCTCTGTCAGCGGCGCGGGCGAGGTGCTACTCATAATACTGTGTAATCAATCCAGCAGGTATAGAGGTGAAGAGTGCCCCCTTCGCCTTTCTATTGTGGCCGCGTGTGGAGAAGGCAACTCGTGTGCAGTCGGTAGCGAAAATATTGAAAACACAACGCCTCCACGAAAAAGAGGAATGAGAGAGACGAGAATGGGGAGTCTGGTGGACGTGGCGCTGGGGAGAGAGAGAAAGGGGGGAGGGGGGAGCGGAGAGTATTTTTACTCAGACATCTCTAATAGAGGCAAAACGTCTCACGGCGGCGTGTGCGGGCGAGAGGGGACAAAAAACAGCCAACACCGCTGGCCGGCTACACCGGTGTCTGACTCCTTTGTCCACTCCGAATGACACAGACAATAAACCAGCGCACCTTTCGCTGTACACGGACATCCCCACCCCCTTCCTGTGGACACCCGCATCTACGCGGGGAGAGGAGGGGTGTTGAGTTGATAGCAGCTGCGCTTTTCCGTCTGGCTCCTTCCCACCACCGCCAGTACGCGAGTTCTTTCGACGACACATCCAAACACGCATAGACGCGTAGTGACAGAGGCATGCAGAAAAATGGCGGCTTCGCTGTGTTGTGCAGAACACTTCAGTGGCTTTACCCTAGACGATCCCGCACCATCACTAAAATCCAAAAAGAAGAACGAAAGGGGGGGAGACACACAGCGGGTGGGAAGGGGATGCGCGGCGTCACGAAGTAACCAGAAAAAAAAGACATACCACGAAGCCTGGCGCACGGAGAACATTATTATACATATGTGGGGTCAGACGAGAGGAGCAGAGGCATCCACACACCAAAGAGGAGGCGGCTCGCACACCTCCATCAACTGACGAGCGCGTGATTGCAGACTGCATTGCGTTTGTCTCGTGTTGACGGGTTCATTTTACTTATCGAGCATTGTGATAGTGGTGCCCGCACGATTCGGCATCATCGATTGCGTGTGTGGGTGTGTGACCGTCATGTGGTGGTGCGTCTGCTGGGGGAGGGACAGAGCGAGAAGAGGCAGAAAGACCAAGAAAGCGGCAGGAAAACGAAGACAAAAAAGAGAGACCAGCACAAGAGGGAATGGGAGGAGAGGAGAGGAGAGGATGAAGAAGGAAAGTGCCACAGAGAGACGCGAAAGCGGCAGTAAAAACGATGTAACCACATCGCAGAGAAACTGCCGTGTTGTTGGGAGGGAGGGGAGACAGTGATGGACGCCATGCGCTGCGTAGACAGAGACAGGAGATCCCCTGCATATAGTGAAGTCAAGGAGAACAGTGAGTGCAATACGATGACTTAGGAGAAAAAATAACACACCGCGATGGAAGGAGATGATAACACAATGGGGAGAGGCTATACCCACAGTGCCGCACACTCACATCAGCAGTGAATATGGGTGAGGGAAAAGGGAGTCCATTGGTTTCACCAAGCGATGTATCCAAGGGGGAGAACACATACACCCAACGGCATGCAAACTCATGAGCATGGGCGCAAAGAATAACACACAAGTGCGAAAGAGGAGAAAATCTGAAGAGAGACGTGTAAAACGCGGTATGTCATGTAGACAACTACAGAGTTCCACAAGAAGGAGAAAATACTCATTAGCGTTGATGCGCCTGACTCTCCCGGTGTCCCCCCTCCGAACTAATCGCCACAAAACCCTGACGCGGTGTGTCCATGCGTGTAAGCAGAAATGTAGCACGTTGAAGAGAGCGTTGGGGGGAGCAATCCGGGAAGGGGATGCCACACGGGGGGAAGAGAGAGGCCAACGACGAAAACTAACAAGGAGAAACAAAGGAGAGTGCAAACGGTGCAGTGAAGTGGGAAATCGAAAAAAGAGAAGCGCCACAAGACGTGCGCTGTCATCGGCACCGCCAGCCGCACTGGAAAACGGCTAGAGAGAGAGCGAAGCAAAACGAAATGAGGAAGAGCAATACAAAAATGAGATCCCACGACGAGCTGCGCGCCGGCACAGAGCAGATAATACATACATGCGTCCCTCGACCACCATAAAAAGGCACCCTCAGAAGAGCCTGCGCCAACAGTGTGGGGGCGGGAATATTTGGTATACACATCAAGGAGAATAGAGGGGAAATGATGCAGAGAGATGCATTCACGTAATGCATTACTCTCCCACCCACCTCTACGTAGGCACGTGCAGAGAGACAGACGTCAAGCCACAAATTCAATTAAGAAACCCAAACACACAGCTTAGCTGCACGGCAGGTTGTAGCAGAGGAGGCAAAAAAGGTGCATGCCTCCGTTGGGCTTTTTGGTACAGCAGTGGCGACGAGACTGCACCCACCCCCTTACAACTTTCAAAGGGCCAAAATTCGCGTGTCTTTCGAGACCACCACACCCTTTATTTTCTCTCTTGTGCTCACCTTCTTTGGCTCGCCCCTGCATTACTTCTACGTGACACGTGTGGTCCATGGGTGTCCACGAGGAATTTTCCTGCGAGACAAGGCAACTCTAGAGAAGAACTGGTGATGAGGTGATGAACAGCACAGTGGCTCTCCTCATCTACACACACACACACACAAAGAAGAGCCTTGAAATGGGCGGAAAGCGTGAGGCACACAAGGCATTTCACTCTATTTTGTGTTATCTCCACTGTGGTAGGTGCCATACATATCTTCCATTTATTGGTATTTTGCCCCACCGTTGTTGTGGCAATCACGCCCGTAGCCATAGCCGTGACTATTGTCGTTGTCTTGCTGATCATTCGGATCCGCATACGGGGTAATGAAACTGTACGTTGGATCGTAGATGTAGCCTTGTCCTTCAGCCCTGGCATCAGACTTATGGCTATACGGCTTTGCGCAGTCCGCATTGAAATATTCACAAATGACCGCCACGAAGTTGACCGCGCGACGCTTGCGCTGGGAAGAGCAGCCGTGAGCTAAAGCACCCCAGCCTAGTCCGCTGAGGCACTCTTCGAAGCGGCAGTGCTGAAGTTCCACACAAATATCGACTTGCTCGCTTTCTTCTTCCCGGTTGCGCCCTCCCCCCCCCCCCGTGGCCCCTATTTGCGAAATGACCATCCTAAAACTCGACGTCAGACTCCAGCATTCGGCGACGATACTCCTCAATTGCGGACGAACTTACCATCACCACTGCCTCAGCCGGTTTTTCGCCGCAACGCTCCCCTCTTCTGTTGCCCTTCCTGCTGTGGTAACCCCTCATGACGCTGCCCTTGTAGTTGTGCAGAGTGGCGTGGCTCTTCACGAAGTGAACCTCTTTCTCCACCGTGCGCGCCTCACGCTCGTCCTGCTCCTCACAAATGCGCAAGAACATCTGCTCGATCGAGGCCTGTGACACGCTGTAGTCGGTGATATGCAGCTGTGCCTTGTTCTGTTGCAGATGCCAAAACGTCTGTGAGAGTTTTGTATCGGCCGGCAAACCAAAGACAAAACGTTGCCCCTTGAACTCATGCAGCACGGCTGTGGGGAAGTGCCTCCCCACGAAGTGCTGCACCGCCATCCGCATGTCCTTTCGCGCAATGCGGATGCTCATCTCAAAGCCACTGCCGTACTTCTGCTTCAAGTGCGTCTTGTCACCAATGCAGCGCAGCGCTCCATCAGTCATGATGGCCACTGTGTCGGCCAGTTCCTCCACCTCCTCCAGGTGGTGCGTCGTCAGCACAACGGAGCAGTTCTGCGAAACCTTCTGGATCGCCTTCCAGAGTCCACGGCGCGCCACGGGGTCCATGCCGGCCGACGGCTCATCGAGAAAGATGATCTGCGGCGAGCCAATGAGAGCGAGCGCTACAGAGAGCTTGCGCCGGTTGCCGCCGGAGAGCTGCGCAGCTGTCGTCCTCTGGTACTCAGTAATCTCGCACAAGCGCATCAGTCCAGCCACCACCTTGCTGCGCTCTTCGTAACGAATACCTCGAATGCCAGCGTATAGGCGCAGGTGCTCCTCCACCGTCAGCAGGTCCAGCGTCGCGTCGAACTGCGGGCAGTACCCGATGCACTGGAGTGCCTGCTCGCTCTCACTGACAATGTCGTACCCGCACACGTACGCGCTGCCGCTCGTCGGTATGAACTCCTGGCACAGCATCGAGATCGTCGTCGTCTTGCCGGCACCATTCGTGCCGAGAAAGCCAAACACCTCGTCTGGTAGAATACTGAAGGCGAGATTACGCACCGCCACTTTGCCGCTGGTGTATACCTTGCGCAGGTCCACCACTCGTACAACGTCATCGTTGACCTTCTTGCTCTCCTGTTGGTACACTTGGTTCCGCTCATCTTCCACATCGGAGTCCTCGTCGTCGATAACCTCCGCCGGAGCACTGCGCACATAGGCCCCCTTCTGACCCCACATGCGCCGTCGTGGGTGGTCAATGAAGAGGGTCGCCAACACGAAGATGGGGAACTCAACCGTCATGAAAACACAAGGCCAGCCAACCACGTCCATCGCCCACGGGTTCGATGGAAGACCCAGAGCTGCCTGCTGTCGGTCCATGGCGAGGTTAATGATGGACTCGCCCACGCAATACGACGGAACCAGCCGGAACACCCAGCGCAGATTCACAGACGCGTTCTTCGTCGAGTCCACCAGCGAGAGGATGAATACCATCATGACAAACAGGAAACCAGCGGTGAAACTGATCGCCATCGTCATTGACTGCGCTGTTGAGTGCTCGTCGAACAAAAAGCTGAGCACGTAGCCGCCGGCAGTGCTGCAAAGGCCATAAATGAGAAACGACACGATAGCCGGGCCAGCCGTGTCTTTCCCGACGTACTCATCTCGGTTAAACATGAGGAAGATGAGCAGCACCATAGTGACCGTGATGATGTAGGCGACGATATCAAAGAGAAAATTCGTGAGCCAGTAGATGTAGAAGCTCAGCCCTGAGACATTCTGCAAGTGCCGTGCTTTGCACTCCCGCTCCTTCACCACCCACGCCACCACGTTCGACGGCAGAAACGTGAACGGAATCATGATAATGGCGCCGATGAGGATCGTATCCACACCGCCACGCGCCTCCGAGAGACTTGTAGGGGCTGGCATCAATTTGATACCCGTCTGGAAGGTGCGGTTGATGTTATTCGTGAAGGACTGAAGAATGTACGTGTACAGCTGCTGGAGCACCAGACCGCTGGCGTGGTACGCGGAGGTGTTGTAGAAGAGGATGGCGGCGTCCAGCTCAAAGGGAACGGTGTCCTGCAGCCCCGGGTCGCCACAAAAGAGTGAGGTGTAGCGCGGCATCGCCAGCTGCAGTGCGGTGTCCGTAGCGTAGAAGGACAAGTCTGCCCCGCTCGCAAAATTGAGGTCAGTGATGTAGGAGCCCTGCCGGGTAACGTTGTGGGTAGCGCCAAAGTATGCCTCGCAGCCTGACACCTGCATCTGCACTGTCTCGCCAAACATTTCACTGGAGAGGTCGATGAATCCTGTCTCTGTGAATTTCACGACGGTGAGCACCATAGCCAGCAGAATACATACCACAGGGCAGATTACCTGGAAGCATTGCATCCTACGGTCACGGAGCGCGTTCCACAGCCGCTTCACCATCATCGACTTGAACTGCGACATCAGCCGATCACGCGTGTCCGTCATGATCTCGCAACACCACACTGAGTTGCTCTCTTCCTGAATGACTGTCTCATTCTCCTCGACGAAGCTTCTCTCCTTGTGCTTCTTCATGTCTTCCAGTGCGATCTGGAGAAACACTTCCTCTAGCGTTGTCGCCGACAGCGAGTAGCCACGCACGCCAATGCCTTCGCCGTTCTCCTCGAGACTCGCCAGCATCGATGGAAACAGCTCGAGATCTCGCATAGGCAGCCTGTAAACAATTTCGCAACCGTTAAAGTCCAACGCCTCGGCATTCGGGACAAGGGAAACGATGAAACGGTCAATATCCTCGGCCTCCACCTCTGGGTTAACGGAGATGTTCATGGTGTAGCCCACGCCGAGCCGCGACTTGAGAAACAGGCTGCTGCCGGAGCACTTGAGACAGCCCTGGCTCATGATCCCGATTTTGTGGCCCAGCAAATCTGCCTCGTCCATGAAGTGCGTCGTCAGCATGATGGTGTGCGCCTCTGACATGCGGCGCAGCAGCTCCCACGTGTATCGGCGCGCAGCTGCATCCATGCCTGCTGTCGGCTCATCCAAGAAGATCAGTCGACTGCAGCCAACAAAAGCGATGGCGACAGAAAGCTTACGCTTCTGCCCACCCGACAGCGCGCACGATGCATACTCGATCTTTTCCAGCAGATCCACCTGCTTGAGGATGAGCTGTACGGCGTCTTCCAGCACGGTACCAAAAAGACCCTTAATCTTACCGTAGAACTCCAGGTGGTCGCGGCACGTCAGCTCCGGCCACAGGATGTTGTGCTGCGGGCAGTAGCCGATCTGCTGCCGTACTCGGTGCAGCTGAGTGCGGACGGAGCTGCCGTAGATGTAGCAGTCGCCCGCGTCGGCCGATACCATCCCCGTCATCATGTTCATCATCGTCGTCTTGCCGGCGCCGTTGTGCCCCAGCATCACCGAGATCTCGTTCTGATTCATAGACCAGTACATGTTGTTCACCGCAACGAACGTCCTGCCGCCGCGCGAGTACTCCTTGCGCAGCCCAACAATCTGCACCGCAGTCTCTGAGTCGTCAGCGTCCTCGAACACGCCATTCTCGGCGCGGCCGTCCTCGTTTGTGCCTGTCACCATCACCTTCTCCTTACCGCAGCACCTGCACAGCCACTTCACGGGGTTAATTATGAAGAAGAGTGGGTGCTTGGTTGTACCCCACTCCTTCGGCAGCACAGCGTCGAAGTAGAGCATGAGGACGAAGTAGGCAAGGAAATCTACGGCGAGCAGGAGGTAAATGATAAAGCTCTGCACTGTTAGCGCGGTATTGTGGAAATCATTGGGACCAAAGCCGGATCCGACCTCCAGTGTTAGAATGTTGATCACAGCGACAGCAAACGCGGTGGGCGAGAGGATGCATACGCTTATAATCACGTTGGTTGATGCGCTCGTGAAGGCGAATGTCGGCACAGCCAGCGCAAAGAAGATGAGTGGCGCTAGCATCGAGACAAGGCGAGCCTTGCTGAAAAAGGTGGCAATGAGCCCTGAGAGGGGGATCGTGCTCAGGGCGAAGATGTAAAACGTCATGAAGAGCACGAATGCATCGCTCCTCGACACAAACGTGAGCTTCAGCAACATGGCCATGAAGATGCACATGGCGACGTACTGCAGGGCGTAGATGACGAACCAAGAGAGGTACAGCGACGTGTTGCTGAGCCCCATAATGAGCATCGCCTCGCGAATGCGCAACTCCTTCTCCAACACAATCGTCTTCGTAAGCTGCACCACCGGGTACAGAAAGGAGAGGACAAGAATAAAGGCAACCAGTGGCGTGGCTGCCCTCAGCAACGTGTTCTCCTTGTACTCCTGGTACCCGAATGAGGTGGTGTAGGGGTGAATGCTTGCAACATCGCTGTAGCCCAGTTCTTGCAGGTAGCACTGGTACAAGCTCTCCTGGAGGGTATTAAAGCCGGAGGCAGTGTACATCTCCCCCCGATCAAACTGGTAGCCGCCAGGGTACTGCGTGTCCACCACATCGGTGAGGGGCGGCAGTGCAGTCGAATTCATATGCAGCACCACATCGAAGTCAGTTGTGTTGAAGGCTTTTACTTCAACAATGGCCCAGTGAAATCCCTGAGTGGTCTTGACGTAGTTCTCTGCCTCCTCTACAGTGTCAAACGTGCCGCCGTAGACGTACCGGAAGTACTGCGCAGTGTCGTTGAGGTAGGTTATAAGGGATGCGGGGACACCTGCACGTGGTGCAAAATACAACATGCCAGAATTCATGATGGAATCGTAGCGAGTGCTGGCCGTCAGTCCGGCAGTGGCGAGCATCGCTGATGTTGCGGTTTCGGTGTTGCCAGCGGCAGCCTTACGTGCAACCCATTGCATCATGATCATTGTGTCCAGCGGCGGCACCCGGACGGCGTTTCCTAGAATCGCGTTCATGTAAAAGCCAATCAGTCCACGGGCGCCCATTGTAGCATTGACGCACAGCCCTTTCACCGGCAAGCTCGACTCGTCACCGCTGCAGTCGTAGGAGAAGCCAACAGTCCTGCAGTCCGCGAGACCAGGGACGATGCCCATGGACACATTGTTGCACATCAGTTGCTTGTACAAGCCCGGGAGCGTGAGGGATGAGACAGTCGTGTAGTTGAGCACTTGCTTCTCGGGGTATGCGTCATTGCCGAAAGCGGCCCACAAAGTAATGGCACCAAGCAGGAAGAGGAAGGGGATCACAAACTCCAGCAACGTCCCAATCCACGCCTGCCGTTTCTGCTGCATAATGCGCCCTATCGTGGCGAAAAACTGATCGCTGAACGTACTTCCCTTCTCATTCGGCTCGATGTTGAGGTACTCCTCGTCATCGATCACCTGCGGAGATCGCGTCAAAGGCCGCGCGGCCGCACCTGAAGGGACGTACACGGGATTTTCCCTTGGCCCCTGTGTCGAGCCGACGACCTGCCGGGAAGAGTCGCCAGTCATCAGCACATTTCGCTGAAAAGTGACTCCCTGATCCCTATCCACGACGTTGGTTCGCTGCCCTTGACGACGGCCCATTGCTTCGCCTCTCGGATGTCGGTGCTCTCGGTGTTGCCAAAATGGGAATGTCCTTCAGCAGCACCTCGGTGCCTGTGTACTGTACGTTCGACAGCTACAGTGGGTGAGGGGTGAGCGGGAGGGGGGATGTAGACAAGAGGACAGAACAAAGCTCAATAAGGCCACGCAACAACAGTGCCGCAAGCAACGGTAGAAGAAAGGCTGTACACAAGGAAGAGGAAGGCGTGCAGGTGCACACGCGGTGTGGCGGAAATATTTATGTTGGGGCAGAGTGCGACAGCACGCGCAAGAAAAGGAGGAAGAGTGGCCAGATGCGCAAGGCGGCTGAAGGATTTACGCGCACTAGACGAGGAACGCATAAAGGGGGAAGAAAACGGCAATCCCAACCAAACGTGTGAGTGCCTTGACAGAGATTATGCTCAAGGCTAGAACTGGCGACAGAAGGAGAAGCACACCGATGCGAAGGACCCGAAGAAGAAACACAACGCGGCAGAATACATACATACGTATATCTGTATGGATATCCTCTTCAAGAAGCAAAGCAGAAGAGGAGAAAAAGGAGGCCAAGACGGTGAATGGGAGGCCCTAGCAAAGACACATGCGCCTGCGCTCCCACGTCTGCGGCACACGGATGAGCCGCAAAGAAAGAAACAAAGGCCAATACAGATGAAATCTAATAAAAATATTATATATATATATATATATATATATATATATATATATATATATGCTGACGAGGGGAAAGAGAGGAGGAGGAGGATCGCAATCAAAGAGGAGCGAGACACGGAAAGCCTTGGGCAATCCGTCTTGCTGGCGACGTTTAAGGAGGGTGTGTCACTGTTTTGGTATACGCAAGAGCCTCTAGAGAGAGGCAGTTTTGATAATGAGCCTCTGTAGATCAATACCAGTTTTGTGCGACACGAACTCTCTCTCTCTACACCCTCACCAGTAAGGCGAAAAAAAAACACGCGCGCAGCGAAAGAGAGCGCACGCACGCACGCACCCGCACCCGCACTACAAGAGAGCTACGAAAACAAAAAGGACACGTAAACGCGTGCAGACGCAAGTAAGGGTGTACCAAGTCGACTGCTGACGCACAAAGTAGCGCACCAGGAGTGCTAAGGACTGCGTGAGGTGATGGACTTCAGCTTTTGCCTGGGTATGGATCCAACGCAACAGTCGTAATGGTAGAAGAGGCAAAGAGATGCATGCGCAGGCGCCAATATGGCGGCACACGTGTGGAAGCCAATGTGTGTAGTGCAGAGGAGTGTTGGTGTGCCGCAGGAGTAGTGGAGCGGGGTGAGGGACGACGTGGCCCACACAGAAGATGCAAAAGGTGAAAGGGGGGAGAGCGGAGAGGAGGACCCGTTTGAAAGGAGAGGTGAGGATGTGCAGTCAAGCGTGCATCACATACAAAAGACAGGGAAGAAGAGAAGTTCCACGGCCACTACACACGAGCGTGCTGCGTCGCGATGAAGGGCGCTTCACATGCGCCAGCGCGAGATACTAAATGGAAGAGGGCGTTTCCTGCGCGGCACATACCACCAAGAGAACAACAAACAAAGAGAGAGCCGTGGACTCGGCGTTCGCGCCCTGCGGAGTGTTACCCCTGTGTACCTCACTTGACATGTCGGCCACTCGAGAAAAGACTGCACCTTCCTCAATGCTTGCCGTGTGCCTCGGTCATGTGTGTGCGCATGTGTGTGTGTGTGTGTGTGTGTGTGTGTGTAAGAAACCCATGGCAAACTCTAAAGAACAGAATGAGGTACGAATCCGCCGGGGCAAGCAACGTGCAGTTCCCCCTTGCGAGCGTAGGGGCTCAACACTGACAGAAAAAGAGAACGGGCGAGAGAGCACATACTTGCTTGGATGTTCCGGTGCTGCTCACATGGCAGAAGCAGCAAAGGGGAACAGCTTTCGCGTGTTCATCAGGACCAATTCAGCCAGCTGCGCCATGGAGGATACCTCATCGCGGCACAGCTCGTAGACTACTTCGAGGATCTGCACAAGTGCGCTCGGTTCATTGCGCCCTTTCAA